>NC_056737.1:1584096524-1584249024 GCF_019279795.1 Protopterus annectens | reverse complement strand
CCATACAATGTTTTACAAAGGCATATAACAGTTTTCTCCATACACTGACCTCTGGACTGTACAAGGTCACACATGTTTTGTCCAGCTGTAGCCCTCATATATATGGACCCTACCCCACAATTTGTATGGGACTCCACAACATCACTAGAATGATAGCAGGAATGCCAGCACTAAATAATGATAGGCCATTACCTAACAACCTCTTACTGCATGACATCTGGACAAAGCCCGGTATATAAGTGGAGGACATAGGCTGGAAAACAGGGCCATACTTGAAATATTGCTGTTATACACTGTGGTAGTTGCTGGTGTTACAGGATTGGTTGCAACATACCCTTACTCAGGAATATGAAGTCAGAAACACAAATGCATGTTGCCATGTACTGATAGCAATCAAAGGAGAGAATGCCACTGATATGTCAGAGACAAGACCTGTGTGGTGAACAGACAAAACATAACAGCCAATCCTCTGGCCATCATGTGGATAGGTCCACAGTTGAGAGCTATGCAAAACTAGCATGTACACAACAAGCCTTGTAAAACTCACAGTATTCAATGCATATAACAGCAATACTCACACACTGTCCATAGGTCTGGAACCTTATGCAAACATGTAGTTGGCCTGCGTCCGCATGTCCTGTTGTAAGAGGTATTGCTATCTTCTGTCTGCAACACTGCTGCTCACACACAGGAAGGACATCTTCCATATAGGAAAGGTAAAGGGACAATGCTCACATGATGTAGTCATTTATAGTAGTGGGTTGCTGTGATGTTGGCTATTGGAAGTACTACACAGCTGGCTGCATGCAATTAGCAAGTGGGGAACACCAATTAGTGCAGAGGCCATCTCCTGATCATGAGAATCACCTATGAAAGCCATGCTGCAACCTATTCAAACCAGCTCGATCCCTGTAGTGGAGAGAGAGAAAGAGAGAAATAAAAAAACACCAAAAAACAAAAATAATACTAAATAAAAATACAAAAAAAACCCAACAAACCACCCAAGGAAGATATCCAAGTGGTACATAGAAGATAGCACAATACTAAAACAGGTATGTGAAACATGTCAGCATGTGATTGAATGTAGTACTTGGACTGTAATAATGGGATAGATGATGTTGAAAGATTTATATGTGCCATCAAGACTTGTTATAATGATGTCCTGCTGAACAAATGCTATGGACATAGCATCTGGCCCTGTGGACAGTGGGCCATACCTGTCAACTGTGTAGATTTGCACAGAATGACAAGATTTAAGCCATTTAAGCTGTTTGTTCTGTTCCTCCAAATGTATATTAGTCTGGCAAATAGCTGAAGGTGGAAGTAATAAAGTCATGATAGACACGAGTTTCAGATCCCACCACCTTCTGAACAGTCATGGTAATGTGAAATGTATCATGCACAAACTTCATAGGTTTGTATTAGGCATATCTACAGTCTGTCCCTATATATCCCCCCTAATGTTAGGCTGTGTCCACATGTTATGCTCTGTTTTGCAGCAAGGCAGAACAGTGCAGCTGTAGCAGAAAGAGGTTCAGAGTGTGGCTCCAATGTCTGAATGCACTCCATATATATAGACATGTATGTCTACATATATACAGATACATATATATATATATATATATATATATATGTGTGTGTATTTCCCCTGCTGCTGAATGACTGTGCTGCATATGTTTGAGAAAACATCACACACATATCCATGTCTCAGATGGCTTAGTGGTAAATTGCTGTGGCTATGGTGTGCAGGGTCCTGAGTTAGACACTTGCAAGGGCTGATAATTTATTTTCTATCCAGAAAAAGGGCTGTTGGATACAGAGTGATTAAGGCACCTGTAAGCAGTTGTAAGCAGGTGAGAAATGGACAGTTATGTATGGTGTGAAATTTGTGTTGGGAACAGATTGGCCTTTTTGTTAAGGTGAGGTTGGGATGTTGGGGAAGGATAGTAGGCATATTTGGGGAGGTAGGTTGGGCCGGAAGACAGACAAGACAGACAAGATAGCATACAGAGGTGGTATATGACACATGACATGTGGGGGGTAAACACATTGGACAGGGAGGGGTGTTTGGGAATTGGAAGCCCATGAGCCCCAAATGGAAACAGTGGGACTGAGGTCCCCACCCATGGGCAGTCACCACTGCACCTTCATGGCCCCAGGAGGGGCAGTCTGACCCACTAATTGCATCAGGAGGACCTCAAGCTGGTGTAGCAGATCCCACAATTCTCTGCAGAGCTCCCTATGCACCAGACCCTGAGGTGGTTCCACCTGAAGGTGGTGCAGGACCAGTGGATGAGGAGGTCCTGGGGTGGGTCCCAAATTAATTTTTTTATTTTATTTATTTATTTTACATTTGTTAACCGGGAAAGTCCATCTGGACACACATCCATTTTCAGTGGAGACCCGGGGAGAAAAGCTCCAATAGCATGTCATAAAGAAATTACACAAGAATATCATACAGAGATATAGGTTCCACAGAAACATAAGTTATGTATAGATTAACAATTCCATTAGTAAAGTCAGCATACAGCATTCTAGTAGTAGGGTTTATATAGAATATAAAATATAAACACACAAGAAAAAAAGTTTTTTTTTCTTCTTTCTAAATTATGAGTACTCTCAATATTTTCTTACAGAAATAACCAGTGATTATTAAGCTATACAGTGAAAGGAATTAGGGGACCTTTAGTAGAATCCTTGAACATGGTATTGGTGCAAATTAACCTGGGGAGTAGCATGAACAAAGCCAATTGTTTGAGAAGTGGGTTCTCAGGAGTTTCTTAAATTGAATAGTGGAGGTAGTGGAGGTTATTTGGCTAGGTAGTGAGTTCCAGATTTTGGCAATAGTGCAGGCAAAGAGAAATTTGCCAGCATCATTTTTGTGTCTGATAACGGTTATTAAGTTCTGAGAACTAGATCGTAAGTCTCTGGTAGGGATGAGGGAGTTAATTATATTTTGAAGTGCAGGTTTTTTTTTTTCTGGAAGGTAGAAGAGATTATGCGCTATTGTGAGTTGATTAAACAGAAGTAGTTGAGGTAGCTTGAGCCAGTTAAGTTGGTTAAGGGCGAGACAGTGGTGGGATTTGTATGAGGTTTCAGTAGTGAACTTGGATATTTTGTTATAACAAGATTCCATTGGGTCTATATTAGATGCACGACCATCCAAAATGGCGAACACCTAATGAATGACACATATACACTGAACTATCACAAGAGCGAATGACCTAAATGTCAAAAACCGGAACACCAAACTAATTCCCGTGGCCAGCAGTGTGATCGTGGGGAAGAGGAAATATATCCTTTTCCCCACTGTAGTGCGATCTCGGAGTTGGTATATATAAGTAGCAGACGCCATAGCCTATCCCATGCCCATCCTCATAAACAGGTCACCTGCAGAATTCAAAATCCCCACCCTGTGGAAAACATCACACATTATTCCACTGCACAAAGGGAGCAACTCATTAGAACTCACCAACTACCGCCCAGTTGTAATACTCTCACCTCTATCCAAGCTCTGTGGGGGGCACAGCCCCCCACACGGGAGGGGTGCATGGGGGCTTGCCCCCCCCCCCTGCCAAAGTGTGATTATTGAAGTTTTTTTATGTGTGCTTTATTTACCTGTGTGGCACTATTGTAGTTTGAAGTGCATTCGGTATTGCAGTTTTCGACATTTACATCCTTCGCTCTTGTGGTAGTTCGGTGTATATGTGTCGCTCATTAGGCGTTCATGGTTTTGGATGTTCGGTTTTCTAATATAGACCCGATTCCATTTTGTTCAGATCACTCTGGCAGAGATTAGTAAGGATGGGAGAGGCATAGAGAAGGATGGAAAGAGATGAGTTCTTGCAATAGTAACTTTGGTTTGTTTAGTTATAAAGTATTTGTTCCTATAGAGAAGTCCTAGTTTTCTATTAAATTTCTTAATGATTTGTGCTATATGGATGTCAAATTTGAGGTTATTGTCTGTTTCTACACCTAACAGTTTAGTATGTGCAGTTGGAGTGATTTGAATGTTGTCTTTGGAGTGAATGGTGAAAGTGTTGTTGAGGGGGGGGGGCGCATGACCTTGGCCAAAAATAATTAATTTAGTTTTTTGGGGTTAAGAGTAAGTTTGATGTTTGTGGACCATGTTACGGCTGGAGTAAAAGTGTTTTGGGTGAGAATTTGCAGTTCCTTTAAGGTGGGTGTGGCACTTATAAGGGTGGTGTCATTTGCGTATTGTACTACTGATGCTGTGAGTGAGGGGGAATTGATTTGATTGGTGAATAGTGAGAACAATAGTGGGCCAAGGATGGATCCTTGAGAGACACCTATGGATAGTGGTAGCAGGGGGGACAGCTGGTCATGCCATAGGACTGCCTGCTGTCGACCAGATAAGTAGTTAGTAAACCATGATATAGTAGAGGGGCTGAGGCTTAGGGAAGATAAAGTTTGGAGAAGAATGTTATGATCTACCATGTCAAAGGCTTTAGATAAGTCTAAGAAAATGGAAGATACAAATAGTCCCTTGCTTCTATTGTGGTTAACTATATCTTTAAATGATAGCAATGCTGTGGTGATGCTGTGGGATGGTCTAAAGCCATGCTGGGTTTAGGAGATTAAGTTGTTTTGTAAGAGTTACCGAAGTAGTTGGGAATGTACAACTCTCTCTAATATCTTGGATAGAGGTGAGAGTATTACAACTGGGCGGTAGTTGGTGAGTTCTAATGAGTTGCCCCCTTTGTGCAGTGGAATAATGTGTGATGTTTTCCACAGGGTGGGGATTTTGAATTCTGCAGGTGACCTGTTTATGAGGATGGGCATGGGATAGGCTATGGCGTCTGCTGCTATCTGTAGGAATTTGGCTGGTAGGGTGTCAGCAGCTAGTGTGGTTGGTTTGAGTTTCTTAAGGAGCTTTGAAATAATTTTAGTGGGTACAGGGTGTAGGGAAAAGTTGATGGTATTGTTTTGAGTAGAAGGGTGGGTTTTGCTAGCACCTGGTTTAGGGTTGCTAGTGTTATTGAGGGCATTGGTAAGGGTTTGGACTGTTTTGGTAAAGAACTTGTTAAATTGTGTGGGAATGTTGTCATGGATTTTTGGTAGTACTGGGGTTGGGGTGGTGGCTTTACCTTGGTGGATTATGCCATTTATTGCAGCCTAAAATTTCTTTGGGTTGTTGGCATATTTCCTGCATGTTTTTGTAGTAGTTACTTTTGTCTAGTTTGATTTGCTTTTTGGCTTTGTTTCGAAGTTCTTGGTAGGTTTGCCTCAGATTACTGGTTTTGTTCTTTTGATATTGACTCCAGGCCTGATCCCTCACTTTCATTGTAGTTTTAGTATCTTTAGTTAGCCATGGAGCACAGTTAGCTTTTAGTCTTATAGTTCTGGAGGGGACATGACAGTTTAGGATTTGCAGGAAAGTGGAGTTAAAGTACTGTATGGCATCATCTAGAGATAGTAGTTTTAGGGGTGTCCAATTACAGCTTTGTAGTGAATTGATGAAGTCAGTTGTTTTAAAGATCTTTTTGTTACATATTACTCTGAGGTTGGGTTGGCTTATGTAATGGGGTCTGTTCTGAATTAGGTAGGTTGTTTGATGATCACTTAAACTGTCAGGTAGACAGCCAGAGTGCCATGCTAGAGTGGGGTCAAATAACAGAATCCAGTCTAAGATGGATTCGCCTTTTGAGGTTTTGTCTGTTCTGGTTGTGGTGGATATAATTTGGGTAAATCTATGGAGGTTAATGTGGGTAGTTGTAGTGTGGCTAGACCAGTTCAGCCAGTCAGTATTAAAGTCACCTAATAGTATAGTTTCTTGTGGCAGTGAGTTTGAGATCCAGTTTAGCAGGTTTTCCATTATAGTAGTGTTATTGCCTGGTGGAATGTAACCACCTGCAATAATGATATGTTTGTTTGAGTTTAGTTTTAATCTGGCAAGGATTTGTTTAACATCTTTGATTTCTTGGGTGTTATAATCAATTTGTTCAATGGTGAGATAATTTTGGAACAATATCGCTTCGCCACCTCCCTTTTTCTCTACTCTATCTCTGTGTATTATGTTATAGCCAGGGGTGGTAATCTCATTATTATGGTGTTCTGATTTAAGCCATGTTTCAGTTAGCACTGCTATTTCTGATTTATATACAGCTAGAAGGGTGTGAAGGACCTGGATTATGTTAAGTATACTTCTTGCATTTCTGTTAATGAAGAAGAAAGAGGAGGTAGGTCTATATATAGGGAGTTTGGCTGATTAGAGTCAGTGTAGGGTGTTGTGGTGGGCCCTGGATTAGGGTGAATGTCACCACAGCGAATGAGTTTGTGGAGTAGGTGAAGATACAGTTTAGTTAGTTTGTGTAGTAATTTAGTATGTTTTAATGAGGAGTAAGGGTTAGTTTTGACTGACCGTTTGTAGTGGGAGTAAGAGACTGATCTAGAGGAGGTGATGTCTAGTGGTGTGATAGGGAAGTTACAAAGTTTCAGGGGGGTGGATAGAGGTTTGGTTTGCCATTGTGAGGAGGGGTACTGATATGTAGTGGAGTGCGATAAGAGGAAAGGTAGGAGAGCAGTAGAAAGGTGATGATAGAACATAGGTAGAGTAGTACTTTTATTAAGTGGGACTGTTGTTTATAGTTCATCATGTTTGGTGAAGAGTGTTTAAGGGTAGTATCTTAAAGTAAGTGGGTTTGATATATGAATAATGAGTGATAGTAAGGGTGTGGTGAAGGCTGTTGGTTTGTAAGTGATATGTGTGGTGTGAAACTCTGGGTGGGAGGGAACTGATAGAGGGTGTGGTGTCTAACTATAAATGTAATTGATATGGGGTGGGTGGGAATGGGGGTAGGTATCCTATATGGGTGGATGGTAGTTATGTGGAAGTTAAGTAACCTTATACTAAATTCAAACAAAATAGTCAGTATAGCAGAGATGTGTTGTGTAATTCAGGGAGCTAGAGTGTGGGCAGGATGGGTAGGAAGAGGCAAAGGTGCACTCTACATTATAAAGGAAAAGGGGTGCAGTATAACTAAGAAGGTAACAGATATATAGGGGGTGATGCCTGCCACTAATCTGTGATGCAGCGTTTGACCACACTAAAGTCAGTCAGCTGTCCTTAAGGGAGTACACTATGTAAAGTACACTAAACCAAGAAAGTTAACATACATTCATTACTTTTAGGCTATGGTTCTCTCAAAATTCTTTGCTGAGTCCACAGTATTTTCTAGGTGATTCTTCTTAACTGATGTAGGTATTTGATGGGAGGGGGGAACCCTTAAATAATGGTTATGAATGGTCTGGAGGAGGGAAAGAGATAGTACTCAGGGTGTTTGCATACAGGATAGGACAGGCTTTTTGTTCAAAAATTGCTTTCTTTTTCTTTTTGTTTTTGCATTACTACCATGGTATTCAAGGTTCTAGCAGAGCAAGTTGATCATTCAGGTGTTATATATATTTAAGCAGCTTTAGCTTATAAACAGCAAAAACAGTTCAGGAGATGTTCACTTATCTTACTTAAACAGTGCAGTCATCAAACAGCAAGACCAATTTAGAAACTGCAAGGACCCAAACATGTAGAAATATCCATGAAACAGTATGCCAAGTGGAGCTATGGTATCTGAGAGTACATTTAAATGACTCAGTACAATGAGAGGAGACTGGATATGTCTCCAACTCCGTTTACCCTTGCAGGTTAAGCAGAATCTTAATTTGTGGTTATTTAGACCGGTAACCCAAGCCAAATGTTGTCCACACAAAAAGTGGGTTACAAGAACTTAACTATCGAGTTTTATCTAATAAGTACAGGATGTATTCATCAACATTCTAACTAATTGTAGCATTAATAAGTTATAGCCAATGCAAGCGGCAGTTGCTACACTATATTATAGACAGCCTTTGCTGTAACCATTAAGCATTTTAAGCAGACAGTGAATTACCACTTTAACGGCTGGCAAAGCTGACAGACAGATATACTAGTGCGGCTATTATGTATACACTTGGATGTTAGGTAAGCCAGTATCCAGAAATAATCAGGCTAATTCAGTTATATATCAGACAGCATACAGCACACAATGCTGTTTAACTAATTAAAGGAGCTGTTGTATGCTTCCCTTTACTGTTCCTAAAATATAAGGCAATGCACTTGGATGGTATGTAGGCCAGTAATCAGTCCAATTCAACTATGTAACAGCCAGCATACAGAACGTAATGCTGTTTAACTAATTAAGGGAGCTAGTACACACTTTCCTGTACTGTTTCTAAACGATAAGGCAATAATCAGGCTAGTTCAAGTATTTAGCATACAGCATGCAATGCTGTTAAACCAAGTAAACTGTTTCTAAAAGATAAGGCAATAATCAGGCTAATTCAAGTATTTAACATACAGCATACAGCATGTAATGCTGATAAACTAAATATAGGAGCTAGTGTATGCTTGCATTTACTGTTTCTAAAAGATAAGACAATGCAGATACAATTTACAGCCGTGACATAGTTATTTAAAACCTCTACGATGTACAATTACACTTGTGGTTTCCACTTGCCTGTGGGTTAATTCACAAGGCAGAGTTAACTCTAAAAAACATTCTACAGTTCCTTAAACATGAATTTACTTCAGCAGATTCTATCGCATGTACAGAAACAAAAAATAACAGTACAGATTCCTTACCACTAAAATGCTAGCAAGCACAGCAGCGGCACCATCTATGGGGAGACTACGACAGTTTGAAAATGGTGCCTTGCCAACAGGGTTCCCTGTGTAAACTTCCTTGGAAGGAAGGACGTAAGAGGGAGGAGACAGGAGAGGTGGACTTCCTTGGAAGGAAGGATGTAAGGGGGAGGGGACAGGAGAGATGGACAGGAGGTACGGGAATGTTTCAGATGGAAGGGGGAGGGAGTAGGACCTAGAGCCAGTAGTCCAAGACACTGGAGAGTCTGGGAGACTATCAGGGTTATGTGAAAGGGAGCCTATTACTGCAATATGTATCCTATATGGGTGGAAGGTAGGTATGTGGCAGTTAAGTAACCTTAAACTAAATTCAAACAAAATAGTATAGCAGAGATGTATTGTGTAATTAAGGGAGCTAGAGTGTGGGCAGGATGGGCAGGAAGAGGCAAAGGTGCACTATAGATTATAGAGGAAAAGGAGTGCAGTATAACTAAGAAGGTAACAGGCTATGGTTCTCTCAAACTTCTTTGCTGAGCCCACAGTATTTTCTGGGTGAGTCTTCTTAACTGATGTAATTATTTGATGAGTGGGGGGAACCCTTAAATAATGGTTATGAATGGTTACTAACACGCTAGCAAGCAAAGCAGCAGCAGCATCTATGGGGAGGCTAGGACAGTTTGAAAATGTGCTGTGGTCTGATGCCATGGCCAGATGAGGTGCGAGAGGTTGTTCTGCTGGGAACAGCCTTCCCAAACATGCTATTGTGTTGCAGTTTTAGAACATACGTGGGTAGTAATAGTCAACACAATCCAGGAATAGTTATGACAGCATGCATAGATATTCCCATTAACCCAAAACACCAGATTTGGAACAGTTGCATAGCAAACAGAACACATGCATATATGGAACCACCGTGTCCATTACAATGGCATGCAGGGTACATTGTTAGCAACAGGCCACCAAAGAAAGTGTTTCAACATGAAACATGAATAGAAACACATTTCAATATTTGTTGCACAATAGGATATATGTCCCAACAGTAGGTTTGGTGTAAACATACTCATTGATTTGCATGTTCAGATTATTGTTGCAGATATGGTGGGGGGAGAGAGATGTCAATTAAAAACTATTATATCCTTGCAGTATGAGGTCCTCAGACCTTTTTTTCTGTTTATGTCTTCCAGGTACCATGTCCCGGGAGCATCTCCCTGCTTACACTCTGCTGGAGAATGAAATAATAATCAACAACCTTGTGCATCACCACAGAAACCTCTTTGGATGTACAGCCCATGATCTGCAGGAGAGGACTGCCCTGTGGAACAAGCTCATCCACAGGGTAAATTATATTGGCCTGCATAACTGCAGTTATGAACAGGTGTGACATTGTTGCACTGACTTCTTCCGCCACACCCGTCAGCATGCTGCTGTTGTTAGGAAAGACTAGCTAGCCACAGGTGGGGGGTCATGCCATCCAGCCCCCACTGATACATGCTGAGGAGCTCCTCGCCAATCTTGGGGCACCCACCTGCCAGCCAAGCCAGGAACCTGATGATAGCATTGTGGAGCTGGGTGCTACCTACACAATGGATGAGGAGCGTGCAGGTAAGGCCCCAGGGCACATTAGTAGACCACTGTTGCTTATCCATCTTCATCTGTAAAGTACCTTCATGCATATGCCAGATAACATAGTCTGTTGCTGCAGTGTAGTAATGAACAGATGTGCATAATCTGCAATATTGTAGGTTTGTACTGTTGATGTACTGAAATGCTGCTCCCACCCTGTACCAATGCCACAGGTGTGGCTACTGACATTACATGTCTCACACAACTATGTAGGTCCCTCTGGTATACTTCTGGGGCAGCAGCCTGTAGCTGGTGTGTATGGATTTTATTTGTTCAGGTTTGCCAATAAACCAGCCATGTTATAGCCATGGTATTTGCCATGCACACATTAACACACATACCCATAATGCATGCTGTACATGTTCACTTGTTGCAGTTAACTGCACTGCATCACAGTGGGCACCCTGTGGCATATCTGAAGGGTATGTAAGAGTCCTGCAGTATACCTAACAACCTGTCAGTGCAAGATGTGTGGACAGAGATGAACATAATGGTGGGACAAATGGCCTACAGTAGGGACATGTCTGAAACATTACCCTTATACAGTGGCTACAACAGTGTATGCACCACTATTACAATGGCAACTGTTACAGATCTACACAATGGCATATCACAATACCACATTCCACACCTTTTACAACCTGTAATGTGATCCTAACTGAGCAGTGAATGTGTAATATGGAATCCTATGTTAGGACAACAAATATGGGGCATACATACCTTAACAAACACTGGAAGCATATGTGTGCACACACTCCAAATAATGTATTGTGGAAGCAGCTTTTGAGGTACTGACAGCATTCACTCTTCTTGAGTACGCACCTTCCATTAAGTACAGGGCCTCAGTGTCACACCAAGTACTGGTCTGCTGTCCAAGAAGTATATCCATGACATTTGCCCACTCTGCAACAGAGGTAGCCGTGGCTTGCATACATCTTACAAACTATGGCGGTAGCACTCAGGAGTGGCAGAGGTAGCCTTACCTCACCATTGCATATACCATGGCAAACAGTGCAGATGGTCATGTATGTGACTATGAAGTATGGGACAACATTAATATAGAAAATAAACAGATGCCCATCAAAGACAGATGACAACACATGCTGCAAACTGATCATGGGGGCTGCCCAGAAACATGCAGCAACACTGAGGGACTTGCAGGGATGTCTAGCAAGTACTGCCTGTGCAGTACTTGTGTTGACAATTGCCTGGACTCTGCATAAGTGTGGCCTATGCATTAGGGTAATCAGATGGAAGAGTTGTTCCACAGGAAACATCATCCAGGGCTCTCTACAGGTAGCATATGCGTAACATCAAGTCTCCCAAAGGCATGTGTTGCAATGTGTAATGGTGTACTGAGACCAAGGCTGAAACCTACAGACAGTATTAATAAAGATACATGTGGTGCTCAAGCAACACCTCACTCCACCTCAGGCCCACCATCCCCATCTGTACCTTGCTGGTGCCAGTGTACACCTTTAAGTTTGCTGTTCATTAGCAGGAACTAGGCCAGTAGACATGGTGTTCTGAATTTGGAGCACTGAAAAATGACACTCATGTGTGGCCATAGTTGTCAAGCATCTGCAAAAAGGCTGAGGATGGGGAGGGGTGTCAACCTGAAACACAACAGTGAACTGAAGCATAGATCCAAAGCTTGCTAAGAATAGCTGTATCTGCACACAGTCAAGGTCATGAATTGTACCAGACATAACCCTGACTCCACAGCAATAGTGAAGGCACTGTGTGACCTCCAAGGGCTGTGCATATGAGCTGGCCTTGCAATCCAGCAGAGTTGGGGGACATTTGTAGGGCAGAGTGACCAAATAATGGTTAGTGACTGCTGTAGTTAACTTAACAGGTGCTGCAACAAACCATCATGTTAAGGGTGTGCACACTTATGCAACCCACATATTGTATGCATCTCAATCAGCATCTGCACAACTAACACATTTGTTTATAGGTTCATAGGTTCATAGGTAGGTACTAGGCTATCAGCCCGAGGGCCAAAGCAAGCCTAGCCAACAGTGTATTGGCTTTCGCCACCCGTGTATTGTTAAATTCCTGCATTTGATTGCACAGGTCATATGTCACATATCAGGTGTGTATAATGTTAACATATGCAGTATTGTGGCCCCATTGTTTATCAGGAAAAAGGCTGGCATGTCAATAAGGGTGAGTACACTTTTCATAGCCATGGTAAGCTTTGAAGGTTGTCAGTGCAATTGGATTTTATTGCTCATACATGCACTGCTGATGATGAGATGCGCAAATCAGAGTCAGGCATTCACTATTGACATCTATCCTCATATCATCCCAGGTATGTGTCAGACAAACACATAGGGGCTGTGAGCAAAAGAGCAAACATAACTGTCACACATATATACATTCAGCAATGGTGTGTACACTCATGAGGTATGATGCACAGTACATGCCAGGGAGCTGAAAAGGTGCACAGCAATACTGTGCACATGGGTGCAGTGTGTTCCAGGGGAAGGGTTATCACCTACTAACATAACTCATGCATCACAGAGGTGTATAAGTTGGTAAAAGGATTGAGTATAGCTGCAGTGCATGCTGTTGAGTGCCATATGTCATGTATGTTGACGGTTGGGTAATGAGAGGTCTATGTAATATCTTTGTGCCACCTCATCTATAAGTGTATGTGTATGTGTGTGTGTGTGTGTGTGTGTGTGCGTGTGTGTGTGTGTGTGTGTGTGTGTGTGTGTGTGTGTGTGTGTGTGTGTGTGTGTGTGTGTGTGTGTATGTTGAGGTAAGCAATGACATACAGGTCTTAAATTAATTTTTTTGTTTTTCCCCTCACAGATGGCGAGCTGGTCAGGGTCCCTCCTGCAGGCAAACTGATGTTAGTGTCCATACAGACTCTGACAATGATGATAGATATGGTGAGGTACAGACAGGGTTGTCAGGGGCTGAAGCTGTGCCATTGGTTGACATCCCACTGTTATCCACCCCATCCCTGCACACAGTCACATTGCCTAGACATACCCCATTACCTGTGGCCATAGATGAGGAACAGTTGGCAGGTGTTGGCATGGGACAGGACAGTGTGATGACTATGGGAAGTGTGTCCGTACACAGCAGCCATAGCAGGATGCCCGGCGAGGTACCACACAGGCAGATGTACAGGGATGCTAGTAGGAGACCTGCTGGCCATCATGCCTCTGGCAGAAGTGCCACAGCAGGTGTCACCAGATGCATGTTTCTGGCCATCATGGAGGCACAGGCACATATGGAACATTATACAAGACAGAGTCTGAGGCTCCAGAGGGCTATTCATTCTACTGTACTTGACAACATCCGTGTTCTTGCAGGTGCCCACCGTTATTTTGAAAAGGTCCTGGATAGATGGTTGGGTGAGATGGTGAGAATCCTCGACAGTGCAATGTCTGTGTTAGAGCATATGGTGGGAGCAGGGTGACAGCCACATGGACACGAGGACACGTGGACGTAGGTCAGCAACACCAACAGGTGGAGGTCTACGTGGATGTGCAACAAGTCACAGCCACTCCCATATTGGCAGTACCAGCACCAGCACTGCAGGGAGAGTGGTATCCACACCACAACACAGCAGGCCACATGCACATGGTCCTGGCCAGTCCCAACAGGGACCCAGATCCAGCAGACATTTGTCATCATCAGGGGAGAGTACCATATCTGGGCTTGTACCTGGTAGTGCCCGTGGAACCCCTGTCAGGCACATGTATGGTCTGCAACTGTCCAACAAACCCCTGTACAGGGCAGCCACATGTCACAGAACTGTGTGCATACACTCACACACACACACACACACACACACACACACACACACACACACACACACACACACACACACACACACACATATCACCAACACAGCTAGGGCACCTCCATACCTACAGGCACCACATCTGCACAGCCCAATTGATAACGAAAACCCCTAGCACACACACATGATGTCAACCAAATAGCTCAGCCTAGGTCTCTGGGAAACCCACAACACACCCTGTGCATATGATGATACCTGTGCCACATCCCTGTCATCCATACCATCGATGCAGGAATAGGCTAATATGGTTCTGATGCACAGGGTGAATGTACTAAGGTTTAGCAATATAATGCTGTGTAACATGTTTTCAGCTGGAAAGTTTAATGCTTACATGTCAGGATGTGTATATGTCCAGCCATGATGCATTATAGCTGTTATTAACACTGACTGATTGTGGTCTCGATGATGTATACAGTTTGTGTTGTAGGTATCTATGTGTCAGCAGGATATTGGTCTGCGGTTGTTTCCTACAAGGGGTATGGCACTGTGGTAACACATTGACAGTGTCATATCCTGGCTAGAGCTGAACATAAGTAACAGGTTTGTATAACAGTTACTGAATGTGCCACATGGCTGATAGGTCTGAGGGGTGTATACAGGTGAATGAATGGTGGCTGATGTCAGCAGCCCTTCTACAGTAGACAATAGTAAGTGTACTGGGTGGCACACACCACATGTTTGTGTATAAAACACACACACACACACACACACACACACACACACACACACACACACACACACACACACACACACACACACACACACACAGAGGCTTTGTTGTTGATGCAATACACAGAGAATACTGTACACATGGATGTACTTCATTTTGCAGTGAACCCATTTTATCCTCTGTAATTCCACCAAGACAAAATAGGCAAAACATCACATCAGTAAATAATCAGTCTGCTAGTTTAATGTCATTGACGATGGTACTGGCAGGGTATATGTCCTCTTCCCCAATGTAGTGCAATCCTGGAGTTGGTAAACATATGTGTACTGGTTTGGGTGGCACAACCCTCCACTTTGGAGGGTGTGGGGTGGTGTAGAACCGCACATAGTGTGATTGACAACTACTTAACCTGTTAACATAAACTGTACAGTATTACAGCAGACTAAACAGGGGGATACACACAACAATAGCCCCAATGAGGGTGGCTGTGCCCACAACATCCACACCCAACTATATATACCAACTCCAGTATCGCTGTACAACTGTACAGTGGGGAAGAGGGCATTTACACATCTACTACTAGTTTTGATGGAATGAATTTCCACAAGATAAATCCTTTGAAATGTTAGCATTTGCCGGTCAGTTCTCAGACAGGTGACCTCCTGGGACATGTATTTTCTGCAAATTGAAGTAGATCTCTTCACATACACTCACACACTTACTTGGCAACACTGAGAGTAGAACCCCTAATTATTACTACTACTGTGTTTGGCCTTAATTGCACACACCACACAGCTTTTAGGATGAGGTGGGTCCCAAGTTTCTTCTTAAGTGAAGAACATCACCAGGCCTTGTACAGTATGGTAAGGGGGGATGTACTGGGTGTTAATGAACAATACATAGTATGACATACTGTCATATACACATTGACAAACACATAACAGTCATAGACACATCTGAGAGCTGGGTTTAGCAGTGCTAACTAGTTTGTCAGTGAGTCCATTCTGTTACAGATAATTTGCACACAGCACATGCATCACTGGGCTGGATAGTGGAATCAGTCACCTGTATGGTTGATGGTGACAGAGGTCCTCATACAGTGGACCTTGGGACATGTACTGGGGGTATCATGGTGTAAAGACAGTTTACCCAGCACCCACACCCCACATTGGATATTTTGCTCACTGAAACCCATAATAATACTCTGACATGCCCACAATCACACATTGACCAGGGCTGCAATACAACCCCTTGTCTATCTCATCAGTGTTACTACAGGGATATGCATTTATTGCACATGCCACAGGGATAGTAAGGTGATGGCTTGTCATGGCTCTCCTAACTTCAGCAACATCACTATCCCTTATACTGTATGTCAAGGTGTATTGTAGTAGGAGAATGTGGCCTCAGAATGCTGTATCCTACAAATATACACACTTGCACCCATACAGAGATTTGCCAGGACTCAGAGGGTAACCCATGCCTATCTACCCATTTTTACAACAATGTTGTGCTGGTACTGCAAGCTCCAGGTAGCCCACAGGGTAAAAAGTGTAACAAGGTACATTTAATGTCCATTACAGCAACAGCCATTTCCAACTATGGCAATGGGGGGTGTAGTGGGTGAGAAGGCCCTCAGGGTATTATCAACTACAAGTTTACAAGCACACAGACACTGTTATCCTCAGTAATGCACACTGACACATTTGTCAGTACTGGGGTCCATAGGTGCAGGTGTTCCTAGGTGTGTACCAGGATATTGTCCATGGAGAGATGAGAAGAATATGGGATGTGGGTACAGTGGTATCATGCCACCTGACATTTGTCACCAGGCCATTTATCAAATGATACCACATGAGTGATCCCCAGGATGACAGTTAAATGCAACATCTAATCATCTGGTTGCTTCTTGCAGATGGCCAGTGAGGTGCTCTAACTGACATATATGCAACATATATTACATAACAAGGCCAGTGTCTGGGTTGGAGACCTGTACCCAAGCATGTTTTATTGACTGTGGTAGTCTAGATGAGGTATCCATGACATGTGGTGCATACAGGGTGGGGTTTCCTAGCTGTGGCATTCATAACGCAGCTGGGCAGACATGTCAGTGTCAGTCAAGCATAGATTACCTGTAATCAGCCAAGATGGATACCTGACATCTGCACATCTGTACAGAGAACAGACAGAAATCAGCTAGCCAACAGGTTATGCATTAGGATGAACGTTTTGACAGATAGATGTCTGACACTGATAGGTATGCCATTACTACATGACAGTAGCCCTCAATGACATGTCCTATACACATAGTAGTCTACAGTTAATATCCACATATCAGATCAATATCCTGTAGCAAATATTTAATAACACACAGCTCACACACCAAGAACATGATAGTCAGTACTCAGAGTCCAGCTTTGCATACAGGGGTGCATGGTTACAGTACTACAATCTGCAATCTACTCTTACTTGGGAAAACACTGTTAACAGTACTAATGTAATGATACAATGCATGCAAGTGTGACTGCATATAACCTAGGATACTACCCATGTATGAAACACATACAAAGAGAAAAGATTGTTATACTAGGCATAAATACTCAGGTGTCCTATACAGTGTACTCACACCCCTTGCTATTGTAATGACAGCACACAGAAGAATGTTACGTACTTGGAATTAAATACACGTATAAAAGATGTCATTAACCTGCTATTTTCTCAGTCTGGAATGTGATCACTGGTTACCAAGGCTAAGCTGTCCTTAGCAGGAGTAAGCATTGCTTAAATGTAAATGCTAATCTGCACACTGGTAAGCAAAGCCTACACGGTGTACGCACCATTTCATTTAACCATACATTAGCACCGCTTACGGTTGCACAAACCTTGTGCAAACCTGCTTAAAGCAGCTCAAAGCTGCCTTAACCACTCTGTATCCAACAGTCCTTGTTCTGTCTAGCAACAAAATAAACAGTCCTTGCAGGTCTTGAACCCAATATCCTGTACACTATGGTCACAGCAGTTAACCACTAAGCCATCACAGCTGTGAAAACATTTGCTGTTTTTTTCAAATATACCTGTCGATAGACATTCTGAATAGTAGTGAACAACTGCTTTGACTTCTACAATTATGTCGTACTTGTTGTGAAAATAGTGTTGAATCAGTATGTTGTTATATCGTAATATACACATATCAGATAAATATGACGGGATGCATCTTGGAAGGTATATACAACACTCGTGTTTACACATAACAAGGATATGTATATATATATATATATATATATATATATATATATATATATATATATATATATATATAGATATATGTATACATGTACATACACAGATATATAGTTATATGTATCTGTATATTGATTTATATATATATATATATATATATATATATATATATATATATATATATGTGTGTGTGTGTGTGTGTGTGTGTGTGTATATATATATATATATATATATATATATATATATATATATATATATATATATATCTGTATGTATATGTATATGTATATATATATATATATATATATATATATATAAAATATATGCCCATAACATGTAGTGAGTCATACCTCAGCATCGACAGTCACAACCTCTTAGTGCAAGGGGATGTAATGTAAGTATTGCAGGTGTAAATGTAGAATGTTGCTACAGTAACAGGGGTTGTGTTAACAGTCATGTTGTATGGGAAGTCACTTCTGATACTGACATGTACGCCATCGGTTACTGACAGACAGCATAAGATCATCATAGTGAAGTACCACACAAATCACAGTAATGATCCCGTGGAATACAGCAGAGATATGACCAATAAACGTGGATAGTCTGACACAATCTGATCAGTCCAGAAGTATACACAGAACTCCTTAGTGCAAGACGTGTGGACTAAAACTGATAAAGTGGATGTTTACAGCCATATAAATGGGGATATCACAAAAATACTGGAATAGATACGCTCACACAGTTGATGCATTCACACACTCCTGTCTATCCTAACACATCTTAATCAGAGGAGCAGAGGTCCCAAGCCCACATACTTCCCACTAGTTAGTGACATTTATTTTTACAGCATCCCACTGCTTTGTCAGAAATACACAAGAGTTATGGTAGCCAGGCAACAGTATATCTGACAAATATCTGGACATAACATCACACTAGGTAAATCCATTGAGCTGCTAGGCATGTCACAAAGCACTGTGCAAACTACAGGCAGACTGCCACAATGCTGACCCAAGTTTCCCATGGGGGAATACAAATTTACTTGGAAATATAACAGGCACTACAGGCATGTAACAACATGGAGTAACAGACACCAGTGTGAAAGTGCATACCCACAACCAATCTGAACACAGTCACAGTCCCAGTCCCAGTCACATTATGGTAAGCCTGATGTCTGACTGTGGTATGGGACATGTGTCAGTCTGACCCTACAAACGTGTACACTGGCGGGGTACCATAAACTGGAGCAGCATGCAACATCAGATAGAACAGGATCAAGAACAATGACATCTACCACAGTCTGTACACAGGCCAAGTAAAATATTCACAATACACACTCTATGAACAATTGCAAGTGCACAGACATCACTACTGCACACACTATAACAGAATGTCCAGGTTTTGTTCTCAAATATAAGGCCTACTATACATAACATGTCTAGCAGTCTCATATCTCTCTGGCTTTTCAGGTATGATGTCAGTAAATAATGATGTACTGTACATATGTACCTATAACTGCATGACATATGGACAAAAGGTGACAGACTTGGGGAAGGAGGCACAAACATAGGGCCAATATTGACAGTAACTCACATGGATGTCACCATTTACTGACTGCAGTCATCTGCTACTGCATTTCTAAAGATAGAAAATGTGTGAGTAACACAACACATGTAACACTCCAAACTCTGGCCAGCCTGCAGATAACCCTACAGGTCAGAGTTTCCTTAACCACATAACACTGTCATCCCAGACTTTAAATCATGTAGAACAGCCATATCCACACAGACCCTGTTAAACCAACATTACTTTAAATGTAGAACAGCAATATTTACATTCTGTCCCCATGTCTGGAACATTCCCCACCTGTTTGTTGGCCTGTCTTCACAGTGTATGTTGTAAGTGGTATTTCCAACTACCCTCTTTGATGCTGTTTGTCAAACACCCACATGATGCCCTGCTCACAGTGAAGGAAAAGGCCCAAAACCTACATGAAGAGCTTAGTTATAGGAGTGTGTTTCCATGCAATTGGCTATAGGAATGATACTACAGCTGTTCACCACATGCAATTAGCAAGTGGGGGACTGCAATTCATGCATAGACCATAAGCTGATCATGAGCATTACTTACAAAACTCAAGCTGCTGCCTATGCAAAACCGATGTACTTTTCCACATCCACCAGAGAGGGAGAGGGAGAGACAGAGTCAGACAGGCAAAGACAGAGGAAGAAAGGAAGGGAGTAAGACAGTAACAGCCAAGCGAGTTTGTGTGTGATCCATGGGTGGACAGTGGTATCTGGGTATTACAATAGTTGCCTATATTGTTTACTAATCCATACTGTCACATAGTAATTGCACATGGCTGTACACATTTATGGCTGAGGACTGTCTACAACAACCTCTACAGTGTTTGAAAACTGTTGGCCTTGTAATGTGGACATTGGGACATATAGGTCCTCAATATAATGATGTAGCAAAACCCACACTGCAATGGATCCTGTCATTACACAATCACCCCAACACCCACATAGAATACTGATGACACACACACAAACACACACTTACCAGTACTGAGTTTCAAATCCCTACCTGACTATGTATTGCTATTACAGTGTTACACAGTTATTGCACACAACACAGAGCTTACATGTTGGAGAGCTGTCCAAAGGTATCTTTGAAGGTGAGTGACATCAGCAACAGTGCTAAAGGAGGGATAAGGGAAGTGTAGTAAGTGTGAATGTCCACAAAAGTGGGTGTTAATGAAGACACACACAAACACTCTCAGGGAAACGCACATATTATCACAGTTGGCAGAATCAAGATTAGAACTCCTACCTAACTAGTTTGCTACACTACAGTACTATGCAGTTATCACAAGTGCCAGAGAGCTTATGTGGCTGATACATGGCCAAATGATTATTTCAAGATGACTGACATCAGCAGGCACGCTAAAGTAGGGCAATGGGAGGTGTAGTGATTGTGAATGGCTTCAAAATCATTAATCTCCACACACACACACACACACACACACACACACACACACACACACACACACACACACACACACACACACACACACTTGCCAGTACTGAGATGCATAGGTTCATTGCTTCACAAGTGTGCAGTAGGTGAATGGGCCCGAAGGCTGTACAAGGCTAGGCAAAGGGAATACCTTGGCATCAGGCCACATGACAGTGGTCTCCAGTGTGGCTCAGGGGTGTAGTCCCTGGAGTAGTCCCCACAGGTGGGTATTGTATTCATCATCCATTCATCTGGGTTACTATTGTGGGTGGCCGGTGATGTGCACTGCTTCCCATGTATGTGATCTATATTCCATAACATGTACAGTGCCTGTGTTGTGCACATGTCCCACACTCATGTTCTTTGACATGTGGAAGTGCACTTTAGGTCTCTGGGGCATGTTGTGTGTACACATTGTTATCTTCTGATGTAGCATTCCAGACCTCATTTGGGGAGACCTGGCTATGGAACTGAGGTTGTGCTTGCACCTACATTGACAGCATGATACAGGTATTCAGTGGAGTTAGTGTCATTTGTCCATACAGGGCATGTGTATAAGGTATGGTATTCCCTTTGTGGGTTACATCTGCAGACTCTGCAGTTGTTGCAGGTGCCCAGTGGGGAAAATAGGAAAAAAGGACCACTGTAAGCATTTATTTGCCTACTGCAGGGATGGAACAGGGTGCCATGTCCTTTTACTTGCTGGATAACACACACTCAGTCAGGAGATGTAACATATCACAGTACCTTCTGATGTCAGTGGGATTGTTGTGGTCAACAGGCATGTACTCCACTGCAATCACACCATGGTTACTATCTGTGAGGCAATATGCAGGGAACTACTAATATAGTGGTTGTTGCCTAGCCAAGTGTGTTTGTGTATGAGACATGGGTGGAGTGTGAGTAATACAAGGGTTGCCTATATTGTTCAACAATCCATAATGTCACATGTACGGCTCTGGATTGTCTACACCAGCCTCTCTGGTGTTTGACATCTGTTATCCTTGTAAGGTGGACATTGTGACATATACTAGGTCCTCAACATAATAATTTAGCAAAACCCACCCCACAGTGCATCATGTTATTACACAATCACACCACCCTCCACACCCGATACTGATGACAGACACACACACACACACTTGCTAGTACGGAGACTCAAACCCCTACCTAGCTATGTATTGCTACTACAGTGTACTGCATTTATCGCATGTGCCACAGAGCTTATAGGATGTATGTTGCCCCAAGGTATTTCTAAGGTGAGGAACATCACCAGCCCTTGTAAATACTGGCATTGGGTGATGTAATGGGTGAGAGATCCCAAAAATAATTTTACCCTAAATACGCATTTATATTTTCCAGGGATGAGGTTCAAACCTCTATCTAACAATCTTTATGGACTATTATGTTACTCATTTACCACATGCACCACTGACCTGACATGGTCTAGTGTTGGCAACAGGTACTTCTAAGGTGGATGATATTTGCAGAACCGCTAAAGTCAGACTCTGAGATGTGTACTGGGTTTAAATGGAGTCAAAACTTTGAGGTACTCATATACATATGTACACATAAACACTTGCCACAGATGAGATTCAAACCCATACCTGTGTAGTTACTGCTACTATATTGTTCTACATTTATGACACATGCCATGGACCTTATAGGGATAGACTTTGTCCACAGAGGTATTTCAAGGTGACTGACATCAGCGGGCTTGCTAAAGTAGGGCAATGGGAGGTGTAGTGACTGAATAGCCTCAAAATCATTAATCTCTCCACACACACACACACACACACACACACACACACACACACACACACACACACACACACACACACACACACAGCTTCACAGTTGTCATGTCTGGGATTAGAACTCCTACCTAACTTGTGTGTTATACTACAACATTATGCAGTTATTGCATGCACCACAGAGCTTATATGGCTGACCCTTGTCCAAAGGAGTATTTCAAGGTGACTGACATCAGCAGGCTTGATAAAGTAGGGCAATGGGAGGTGTAGTGACTGTAAATGGCCTCAAAATCATTAATCTCTACACACACACAGTTTCGATGTCTAGGAGTAGAACTCCTAGCTGACTAGTATGCTACACTATAGCATTATGCAGTTAACACACATGCCACGGAGCTTATAGGGCTGGCCCTTGTCCAAAGGGGTATTTCAAGGTGACTGACATCAGCAGACTTGCTAAAGTAGGGTAATGGAAGGTGTAATGACTGTGAAAAGCCACAAAATCATTAATCTCTACACACACACACACACACACACACACACACACACACACACACACACACACACACACACACACACACACACACACACACACAAAGTTTCACAGTTGCCATGTCTGGGATTAGAACGCCTACCTAACTTGTATGTTATACTATAGCATTATGCAGTTATCACACACATCATGGAGCTTATAGGGCTGGCCCTTGTCCAAAGGGGTATTTCAATGTGACTGACATCAGTAGGTTTGCTAAAGTAGGGCAATGGGAGGTGTAACGACCATGAATGGCCTCAAAATCATTAATCTCTACATATGCAGACGCACACATATTTCACAGTTGGCATGTCTGGGAATCCAACTCCTACCTAACTAGTATGTTAAACTGTAGCATTACACAGTTATCACATGTGTCATGGAGCTTATAAGGCTAGCCCTTGTCCAAAGGGGTATTTCAAGGTGACTGACATCAGCAGGCTTGCTAAAGTAGGGCAATGGGAGGTGTAGTGACTGCGAATGGCCTCAAAATCATTAATCTCCACACATACTCACACACGCTCACACACACACACACCCACACAGTTTCCATGTCTGGGATTGGAACTCCTACTTAACTAGTATGCTACACTATAACATTACACAGTTATCGCAAGTGCCATGGAGCTTATGGGGCTGAGAATTGACCAGAGGGTTATTTCAAGTTGACTGACATCAGCATGAGTTCGAACATGGGCAATGGGAAGTGCAGTGTGTGTGAATGAACCATAAATCATTCCTCTGGAAACTCACACACAGTACTCAGTCACACACAACTTTACATTTGCAGGACTGGGTATACAAATGCTAGATGAATACTAATTTGTATTATCATGTTACATAGTTAGTACTGCGGTGGTGATGCTGCTGTAGCGTTGTCACCTTGCAGTAAGACATTGTCCTGTTCGATTCTCAGCTAGAGCGTCTTCTGCGTGGAGATATGCGTGAATGGGCGTACCTTCATTGAAGGTTGTGCATCAGGGCCGGCAACTCAGCACATAAAAATCTACTGCCAATCATTAGCGGACCGGAGTTCCGCTGCAGCGACTCCTAACTGGGAAAAGCTGAAAGACACAACAACATCTATCATGTTACACAGTTATCACAATCACCACAGATACTATAGGGCTGAGGGCTACCAAAAAAATGTCTACAGTGATTGACATTGGCACATCATGTGATATTGGCCAATTGGATGTTTGGTGGGTGGGACAGGACTCATGATGGCAATCTCTTTGTCACTGTCTGCCTCTCTCTTCCCCACATCTCTGTGTGTGTATGTTTGACCTATTATAGTGTGTTGACCTTGGATATGTGTGAGTATTCCTATCCAATGTGTGTGCAAAGTATGAATGGTGTGCAATGTGGTGGGTGTGTGCACAGACATCTGCAACTGACAGATATGTATAGTCCACTGTTGTTGTCAGACATGGGCTTCATTTCTCTATGTGTGGGAACATGTCCAGTATGACCTTCTGTATTTTGTTGTCAGACATGGGCTTTATTTCTCTAAGTGTAGGAGCATGCCCAGTATGACCTTCTGTATTGAGTGTGTGAATCCATTCCAGGCAGGTTGTACCCCAGTGCAGGAGTTTGTGTTCTACACCTACAGCTAGCAACCTGTTTCTGCAAGATATATGTAAAAGGTTGACAATGTGGAGTCACAATGGGCAAAAGATAGTGGGATACTGTAACTATTGTGTCTGTGCTGCTTGTGTTACATGGTTGGCGTTAGCAGAGATATTGAGACATATGTACTGTTTTACACTGTGATGTATTATGTCATAAACTACTGACTGATATACTTATTTGCTCAGTTATTTCTTGGGAAATACAAGATGAATGAAGCTGTGTACAGTATTGTGGTGTGCAGCCTACATAATCTTGCACACTCATGCCATTCTGGAGGGGTAGCTGTAGACACTTGCTGATGGGTCTGTGTAAATGATCCAGCACTTTGGTACTGTGGTGGCTGTATATCTAGCAACATAACAGAATGGCCATATACTGCTGTGGCCATACCTTTCAGCTGTACAGATTCACCCAGGTTACCCAGAGGCAGGGCTCATATATCTGGTCAGTTCCCCTTCACATTGTGGTTTATGAGCAGGATTGTAGCCACCCATTACTGGGTTTGCAGGCAGGGGTAGTATGGGTACACATCAGAGTTTCAGACTTAACACACTCCATGATGTCCATGCTTCTACACCCCCACTCTGTTATTCTATCCTCTTCCTAACATTATGCGAGCGGTATCTGAGAGGTATCCCTATAGTTGTCCCTTCATACCAGCAGTATTTAGGGGTTGGTCCACAGTTCATGCAGTATGACATGATGGGTATGCTACTGGGATTTGTCAACATGGCCTTGCATTTCTGTTCTGTGGACTGTGTTATGTTGTTAGTTGGGACCCCATGAGATAACATACACTGGCAATACGAGTGAGGTACAGGCCTTTGACAGAGGACTGTAGGGCATTTGGTAGTTATGCAGGCCATCTGTAGCAGGCCAGTGCATTCTGTCACTCCTACAGTCCCAGGCTGTGAGCCACTGGATTCCCTGGGGTGAAAGGGTAAGTGTCAGAGGTGTTAATGGAAATAGTTCCTGTCCATATTAATCCATTGTTCTGGATGCTGGCAGGGTGCTGCTTACAGCCAGGGACACACCTGCATGGGACACCTCTTCAGCATGCTGCATTCTGTGTGAATTCCCATACAGAAGTGGGAGTCATACTGTATTCATTCCTAACAGCAGGGATATGACTTGTGATAAACCTGTGGCTGATGGTGGGGAGAGCTGTGTGCATGTGTGATATGGAAGCTTCTTGTAGCTGACTCACAGATATGCCCAGGACATTCCCTTTATGCTGCCTTGTGCGGGGACATAGGCAGTCTCTCATTACTTCATAACTGTCCCTATTGTGGTCTGCCAGTGATTGGCCAGACTACATCAGTATTCCATACTACACAGGCAACTAATGTGCTGCTAAACTGTATGTACAATTCCAAAGTTGTGTGCAGTTGATAGATACAATTTATATAATCTATCTACGGTACTTCCACCTGTGTACTATGTGTATGTCTGAGTCCTCATTCATGGCATGTCCATCTTTCAGATGGTGACAAATATTGACATCTGAAAAATTAGTATGGATGACTGATGAATTGGGTCTTGCTGGGATGCATTGTGGTTGGCACTGCAGTTGTCAGAACATGGCCCTGTCATCGACACTACTGGCCATAGGGCACTGGGACACAACCCTCCATGCCTACATGCTGACCACTTCCACACAATATACAACACACAACAACCTAACTCACAGAGCCCTGCATATTGTACACATGCAGCAATCTATCCTGTAAATTGGTCCAGCTCAGGTAATCTGTGCTCCACTGTTATAAAACCCACATGTACATGTTACTGCATTTCTACATAGGATTGTGGGAGGTGGGGTGCACACCTGACAACTGTAAACATTTGCTATGACTGTACTTGTATTTCAGGTACACTGTTGGCTTCCATTTCATTTTTGTATTCTGACCTATCATGCAGACTAGAGGCCTATTAGTAGAGTACAGATCGTAGGTTTTATTGACCTACATTTCAGTTTCAGACTTCTTACCCTTCAGAACTAAAATACAACTGCCTGACCTGTTGTAGTCTGTCTGTGTAGGTCTGGAGGGGGGCTGTTCTCCGCTGCCCTTAATTGGAGGCCTTAGCCCAGCCTTTCTTTATGGTCATCTACATAAAGATATGGCAATATTCATTAAGGATATCCACTCCTGCAGGCTAGTTGCTCAACATAATGCATATGAGGTTATCCAAGTGCAACTAACTCTGGGCAAAACTGCAATCCAAATTGTAGCTTGCTACAGATCCCCCACCATGCCCCAGGATTCCCACTCCTGTTTTCTTGATATACTGGAAAATATTAGGGTTCAGCCAAACACCCTAATAATGGGCGATTTCAACTACCCCACCATTAACTGGGAAAACTACTCATGTACCAACTCCTTTGCTCAACACTTTCTGGAATTCATAAATTCCAATGCCCTGGATCAACTTATCTACACCCCTACCAGGGGCAACAATATCCTAGATCTAGTCATTACCAACATGAGTGACCAGTGTTCCACACCTGGTCAACTACTCGTTGGTCAGATCTGACCATAAGCTAATCACCCTAGATATCCACGTCCTGCCCCCATTCCCCCATTAAGGAAACCATGGTAAAAAATTTCTCCAAAGCCAACTTCATGCTTCTTAAGACAGAAGTGGCGAACTTCATGACACCCATGCAGATGAACAATACAGTGACAACTGCAGAAACCTACACAAATTCACTATATAAGCACATACATGCTATCCCAAACAGAACCAGGACTCTATCCTCCAAAAAAAGGAAGCCAATCTGGTGGACTCCTGCCATAAACAAACTCTACAACAGAAATAAGAAACTGTTGCAAAAGAGAGTAAAATCCCATGAGTGGAGGAGCTCCCTGGTCAGCCTCAGTAAGAAGCTGAGATCCTTTATAAGATCCTCCAAAGCTAGCTACAAAAACAAAATCGCCACTGATTCTAGGGACAACCACAAAGTATTCTATAGCTATGCCAAGACTCTCAATGGCAACACCCAGATCTGCTCTGAGTTACAGCACAACATCACAAAAATTACAGAACCAACTGCTATTGCCAACATCCTGGCAGATAGGTTCAGTGCTAACTTTACCCCCCCCCCCAAAAGGCCCATATCTATACAGGAAGAATGCAGAATCCCTGTAATCACAACTACACAGGTAAAAGCTGTACTCTCTAAAGCCAAAAACACAGCATCCATGGGACCGGACATCCCAGGCTGCTTTTTACATGAACTTCAGAACAAACTGGCTCCCCACCTAAGCACCATGTTCAATCATAGCCTCATGTCAGGCTTTGTGCCCACTGAATGTTGCACAGCAACAATTATCCCACTCCACAAAGTGGGAGCCACCATTGATTCTGGGAACTATCGCCTATTAGCCTGGCAAGCCTGGTCTGTAAGGCCATGGAACGTATTATCATGGAACTCATAAACAAAGACATTGGTAACCTTAAAACTCTGGACCCCACCCAGTTTGGGTTTGTGAAAGGCAGATCATGCCTCCTGAACCTGATGGACTTATTTGAGGCAGTCACCAAAGCCATAGATGAGGATAAGGTGGTTCACACAGCCTATCGTGACCTCGCCAAGGCTTTCGACACCATCCCCCATTCTGGAATTATAGCTAAACTCACTAAACTAGGTATAAATCCCTACACCACAAGATGGGTTGCCAGCTGGCTTGCTGACAGAACCCACACTGTAAAAGTTGCAGACTCTAAATCAGACTTCAAACCAGTGACAAGTGGAGTACCACAGGGTTCAGTCCTGGGACCTCTCCTGTTTGGTATCTACTTCTCTGAAGTACAGGCTAACATAGAAGGCCTTTGGCTAATGAGGTTCACAGATGACTGCAAACTAGGAGCCATAGTCGAGTTCCCAAATGATGTGGACATCCTACAGAAGGGCCTCACTGAGACAGACGCCTGGTGTCAGAGCCATGGCCTCAAGCTCAATGCCAAAAAGTGCATTTTCATCCCCTTTGGTTAAAAACTCTGTACCCATGAACTGCCACATAGGCAGTAGTCTACTTAATGCCGAATGTGTGATAAGAGACCTTGGGATCCAGGTGGACAGTAGTCTCTCCTTTGATAATCACATCGCCACAGTAGTCAGGAAGTCCTTTTATGTGGCACACCTCATCACAAAAGGGTTCTCATCCAGGAAAAAAGAGGTCATTGTTCCCCTCTACTCGACACTCATTAGACCCATTATAGAGTAAAACACCCCTTTTGGAATGTACCTAACAAGATATCTGCAGCAGCTGGAAAGGCCACAGAAGTACCTCACAAAGAGGATTACTGGCCTCAAACAGATGCCCTACACTGACCATCTCAAAAAACTCCAGCTTTTCTCCATAGCATATCGCCTACTCTGAGGTGATCTCTGCCCAACATATAAAGCTATGTCAAACCCAGAGCTGTTGGACATGCTACGCCTAAAGAAATCCCAATCCCTTCGAGCTACACACTCTAGATACCTAAACCTTGACTCTACAATAAACAGGACATGCTGGAGGGATAGATTCCTGTCCCAGAGACTTCCCATACTCTGGAACAAGCTACCTATCTATGTCAAGCAAAGTTCCTCATTATCACTCTTCAAGAAAAATCTTGATAGTGGATGGAAAATAGGAAATTCACCTCAGGGATCACATTTGTGGCTCTGCTTGACAGGGGCACAGGAAAATAACTTTCTTGGGTAGCATACGCCAGGGAACCTTATTGGCTAGGCTTACTTAGGCCCTTGAGCCGATAGCCTAGTACCTACCTATGAACCTATGAACCTATGAACACCTGTCCTGCTGGCTGAGGCTGTTGTTGGGTAGGTGAGCCTCACTGACATGCATGTGTGTGTCCTATGGACACACATTTGAGCCACCATATCTACTGTAGTGGGATTATCACCTTGTCTAGTACTGCCTACTTTGTTGACACCAGTATTTTTTATGGATTTCATGCTGCCCATATAGGTGTCCACTATCCGCTGCCATCCCATTCAGCCAACCGATTCCCTTGCATGCTCACATCCATACCATAGATACAACTATCAGGACATGCTACTCCATTCAGCAATTGAAAGGAAGAGTGACTTTACTTTGTGACTGTGCCAGTATTGAGGATGGTGCTGGAGGGCTGACTACATCAGATGCACATAGTACACTCCCTTTACGTGGTAAAGCACAGGTAGTGTTATGTTTGGCATACTTTTTACGATATGTGCGAGTCAGAGAGAGGTGTCATTCCCTGGGTTCCTACTGTGTCAGTGTATATGCTATGCATTTGCTCTTTGCCAAAGCCTTTGTGTTCTGGGCATGCCTTGCCTCCTTCTGCCTACAAGGGTAGGCTCAGGTTGTTCCTCCTCTGAGTCACTCTGTGGCCGTGCTGGCCTTGGCAATGGTGGGGCAATGTGTGGCCCTGCCCTGTGCTGTTCCTGCTGCAGCTGTTTCCTCAGGATCATATTGTGTAGCATGGCACATACAATGGAGAGTACTGCAAGGCTCCACTGGCTATGTCCATGACTTAAGCATCCCAAACACACACTCTATTATGATTCTGGTTTGTGCATGTGTCCCATTATGGAGTTCTTGTTCAGGTGTGTGTGCATTTCTGATGGGTGTCATCAGCCATAGCTCCAGTGCATAACCAGCAACTCCCACTAGGTGGCCATATTGGATGTCCCCATTGGCAAATTTCTGGTACAGCTGTGTCATATGCCAGATGTGGGAGTCATGATAGCTTCCAGGGCTGGCAGCACACACATATTCATTATAATGCCCTGTGCATTGCACATGACCTAGCAGTTGAAGAAGGGGAAGCCCTTGTGGTTTATGTAGACCCTACTCCGGTAGCCGGGTGGTGCTTTGATGTGTATGTGCATGCAGTCTATAGCACCCACTACCTCAGGGTATTCTGATATTTGGTAAAAGAGATGCATATTGCTGCTCAATGCCTCATGGATGTTGAGGAAATATATGTGCTCACCGGCATGTACTGACATGGCATCCAGGAACTGTTGGAGTACCCTGCATGCTGATGCCTGTGAGATCCCCATGATATCCCTAGTTGGCCCTTGGAAGGTACCTGTGGCTAGTATTCTTAAGCCTACATATACCTTGGTATCTACTGGGATGGGTTCCCCTCTGTTGGTTCTGTGTGTGAGGTGTGGCCGCCACAGCTCAACAATTTGCTGTAGAATGTCCCTGTCCACCCTATAGCGCTCCACTATCTCCAGATCATGTTGCCCCTGGTAGGTTACCCTCGGTCTTTACACTCTTCTCCTTCTCCTCACTGTGGGTTGGTCATCAGCATTCTCATCCTCACCACCCTCAGCCTCTTCCACATATTGATGTATGAGAGCAACAGCAGCCCCTATCATTTTGTTAGTTTTGTCTGGTAAAATTTCCCTGTCTGTGTACACCAGTGGTGTAGAATTTGTGGGAAATACCAGAGTGAAAGGTGTTTTCATAGTTTATAGTAGTGTGCTGGGCTGGGCTGATGCCTGTGTAATTGGCTGATTCTGATACATTTCACCTGCCAGCTATACTAGTTCTCCTTGATTCCCTTCCTACTGTTGTTTTCCCTTCCCATTGCCTTCCCATTTAAGCCCTGAGGTGCACCACACATACCCAGTGCTCAGATGTGAACAGAGCTACTATTTCCTGTTTTTTTTTTTTTCGTTTAACACCTGGTACATGGCGCGCACACGCATTTATGCAATGTAAACACTGCTAGGTAGCCTCAGACACACACCCCTTCCTTAGCTGTGCTTATGCTTATACCATGGTGTTGCTGCACCTACACGGTTGGGTGCAAGCTAACAGTGAGGGGAAATCTGTGATTCATTATCAATCCCCTCATTTGCATAAAACTGACTGCTAATGGATGGTTACAAAATCGACACTCAGCCTTCCCCCTTAGAACCACTATTCCATGGTATTGTTGTCTTATGCATGCCATTGACTATTATGGCAGAATGCTGATTTTGGTTTAAAAGCTTTTTCCAACTTTTTTTCTTATTTTCGGGTCGATCTCATTTGCGCACTGCTGCCCTATGTTTAAACAGCCGAAATCGGCCAAAAAAAAAAATCAAAGGTTTTTTTTATAATTTTGCAACTATTTACCATGCCAATGGCCATATATTTGGCCATTGGAATGCCTACTACATTGAATACATGCTTTCTTTGGAGATGTCATGCCTCCATTTTGCAATTTGCAGAAATGTATTTGGTTAGTAGCCGAATACATTTCTGCAGCTTACACTATTCCTGCACAGATGTCTGCCTGCTTCCTAGGATCGCTAATTCACCTCATTTGCATGGTTTTTACCTGCAAATTAGGTGATTAGCATACAGGAGCTGTGTCCATGCAGGAATAGTGTAGGAGCACTTGTGCACATCCTGGGAGCTGGTTCTTGGATCGCTCGTTGGCCATATTGCATGCAGCAGTTCTTGCACTATTCCAGAGCTTGCTGAATCCTGGGGTTTATCTGTTATTAATTTAGCTGCGCTGTAATATATCCTATTTACTTCTGTTATATCACATGAATCTCTATGGACAGTCCTAATTACTGATCTCATTTGCTTTATCAAAATTCTAACTTTTGGGGTTTTATTGACTTTCTGTTGTGTATTTCTTTGATTGGTCTGAATAGGTTTGTCCATTTCTATCAAATCAAGCAACTCTTCTCTTAGATTATTTTCTGCTAAACTGAGGACACTTTCTTTGTTTTCCATTTCCTGCAGACATTCTATAGAAAGTTCCAGAGCATCTTCCTGTGCTACATTCTCTTAATTTCATCCTGTGTCATCTGTTGCTCTTTTATATGGTGGCTCACTGGCCTGTCACTCCACAACATTGACTGTGTCAGAGTTGCCACAGTTTCCTGTTCCTTCTCTTGCTGTGCAACTCCAACTGAATGTGTGTACTGCTTTCCTAAGTATGGTTTCTCTTTTGTATAACATTTGGTATTGTAAACCAGTTTATAACTTATGACACTAATTATCCTGTCTCTTATCCAGCTGGTTAAAACAGATAATCCCTTGCCTAACAGAGCTTAATTTTTTGCCCAGTACTTTCTCGTTTAGAGGGTGCTCTTTAAGTCAGTGGCCTTTGGCTTCTTTATCTAGGTATTGTAGTTAGATCTTATTGTTGGTCTTTACCTGGTTAGGGGTCGCCACAGCAGAACTCCAGTCCACTAATGATTGGCAGTAGATTTTTATGGTGCCGAGTTGCCAGCCTGACGCCCAACCTTCAACAAAGGCACACCCATTCACGCATGTCTTTTGGACACCACTCAACCACAGGGAGGACGTGCAGACTCCACACAGATGGCACTCCAGCTGAGAATCGAACAGAAGAACCTCTTGCTGTGAGGCAACAATGTTACCGCTGCACCACCGTGGATATTATAGTCAAATCTTATATTGGTTCAAAATGGAAAGCACCACAGAATTTCAAATGGATGGAACGTCTGTCTTAGATAATGAAACAGGCTAAGCACTTTTCTCTAGTCTTGCCCACGATGTAATCCATAGATATTTTTAATGGGAATGCACCCTCAGCTACTAAAAATTAGCAGATTTTGGCATTTTCTTTTTTTCTTTTTTCTTTTTCTTTTTTTTCTTTTTAATTAAATAGAATGACCATTGTGCTGCAAGCATCGATTGATTACATTGTAACCTGTTGCTTTAGTCACCCTAGGTTTAGCAGTATAGCCTTGCAAATCTTGTATATGGTTCATTGTCCTATGTTTCTACAGTTGATTGCACAAAATCCGACATCACTAGAGATAAAAAACAGTATTACTGTCACCTTCAGGATAAACATAAATCGAATCCAAAAAAGTTTTTGGGGTTTAACAACCTTCTCCATCCTGGTAAATCTTCTACCCTAAACCCGACCTAAACTAAAAAAACCAAAAAAAATAACCAAGAATAATACGCCAACTTCTTCTTTGAGACCAAACCCTAGCCAACCAGCTATCCACTTCCCTCAACAAATTTAAAATTTCCCCATTCTCCCCAAAGATCCCCCCTTGCTCCCCTCCCCTTTACTCCCTCTCCATCTCCTACACCCCTCCTAAAAAAAAACTAAAACCAAAACAAAAACTAAAACGTCTCAGTCTCCAACCTCCAACTAGCCAGCCTGCCTCTAACCTCTATCCTATATCAATCTTGGATCATCAGATCAATCATCCCAGCCACCATCCCCATTTGGAAAACCCAATATATCATCCCATTACACAAAGGAGGCCCTAAGCACAAAAAACAACTAATTATAGGCCATATCTATCTCCTATCCCCTATAGCAAAAATACTGTAAAAACAAAAAGCCAAAAACTTCTTTCACAACTTCTTTCTGTCTTTCTTTCTCCATACCACCATCATGTTACTATACCCAGCTCCTCTACCTGTCGCCCCAGTCGCTCTTTCCAAACAAAACTTATATCCTCTGCTCTTTAAATAGCTATATAAAAAAAAACTTACATCAACTCTGCTATTTGACATGGTCAACCAAAGCCATTTTACTCTCCACCAAACACCCCTCCTCTTAACCATCCCTCAAAAACTGGTTTAAGGACAACCAATTCCTCCGCAACAAGCAGTCAAACAACAAAATAATAGGCAACAACAACTGCTCCTCCTAAACTCCCCTTACCCTTTCTTTTCTCCACTAGGTCCCATTCTTTTTTGAATTCTTATGGCATTTCTCTTTTTGATCTTTTCATCCATCCCTGCTCTCACATGCATCTGATCTTGCCCAAGATACTTCTCTTGAAGCTTGCTCTAGTCTCTTCTGATACTTCTCTTCCTGAACTTAAAAAGCTTCTCACTAATGTTTAATTAAATGGGTTCTACTAAACTAAAACCATTATTCTATTCTCAACCCAACTAATTACAATTATTCTTCTCATCTTCCAACCATAACCTCCCCATAACCATAGCTCCTTCTAGTAGGCCATAGAACCTCCTCCTTTTTGTGGAATCTCTAGGCTAAAACTACACAACCACCACAAAAACACCACACAATACTATAGACTAAGCTATTTGTCAACAGCAAAATCTATTAACATCACACCCTAACCATCAAATCTGTTAACAAGAAACTAGGTTCAATGTACAGAATCAGGAAAACTTTCTTACTCCTCATGCAAAATTAGCCATTGCTTTCCTTCTGCAGCCTTACACTTTAGCCCCTCTACCATACGATAGCCTAACACCCTTTAGCCATAGCCCATCTTCCTACTATCTACCACCTCACACATCCTCAGCTCTCACATTCTCACCTTTTCGCTAAATTTAATACCCTCCAATCTCTCAAACTGTTAATCAATATACTTCAACCTTCAAAAATATTCAAAAATAATCTTCTGACCCCAAATCTTATTCAAAAATTCCTTGACCATCAAATAATCTCAATAAAAATCTTGTCTCAATATATAAACAACAACTCCAATACTCATCTCCTCCAAATAACATGGGGGATACTCTTTATGCCTAACTCAATTGGAAACAATGGGAATAACCTTCAAAATCCCTTAGACTCATGGCTCAACCATACCCTTAGAAAATACCCTTCAACCTTTGTACAATCACCCTCTTGCATCCCTTTCTATTCGATCAATAATATACCCCATAACTATTCATTGTACAACTCCTTCTCTCCCTCATACAAATAACATTGTACTGCTTCTTCGTTTTTTTAATACATGCCAATTCTTTTATCTTAGTTTTATCTCCATTTACACTTTTTTAAATTCTTTATTATTTTTTCCAACTATCTTAATGTTTGTTTCTAACTAATTTTGTTTTAACAAACTGTTTTAAAATAATAAAGTCCGTCACTGAATGTAATTTTTCCCTTGTCACTGTTTATTTTTGTCAGTGTTGATTGCTAAAAAAGGTTGTAAAAACTAAATGATAGAGGAAAACGTGTAATATAAACAGAGTAAGGAGAAGGAATATGAAATTGAAAGGTGAGTGTGTTAAACAGTTTGTAAATAACAGGAAAAGAAATGGTTAATGATGTCCTGGCAGTAAATGTTAATGGCAATAAGGGAGATTTAAGGAGATTAAAAGTGTTAAACTGGTATTAAAGTCTGGAAGCAGACATTATTTGTCTTTTTGATTAAGGTATTTGCATTTGTAGACAAGACAACACTTTAGGAAATTATGCAGTAATGAAATAAAATGGGCATTTGGCCATGACAAATGTTTAAAGACAGTGGTGCTAATAAAAGTAGAAATATACAAATACTGGATGTCTTTGAAGGTAAAGCAGGCAGGCTATTGAAGGTAGATAGAAACAAAGAAAGCATGGTCTTAGTGGTAGCTATAAACAAAGAAGGTATGTTATCAGTGGCAGATATAAACAAAGAAGGAAAACCTGTGCATCTGATAGTGATTTGTTCTCACACTAGTGTTACATACAGAGCAAATGTGTTTATTAAAGCGATAGGAAATAATTAATATGGATATGACAATAACAGAAAACATTAATTATAATTTTAAAAAGGAGACATACAACTGTCACATGGTGTAAATGTTTTGAAGGACATAATGAAGTATGGACAATAAATATTAATATAAGGTAATGGGCCAGATTCATGAGCAGCTATGTGTCATGCTGCTACTGTATGCACACCACACAGCACACACGATAGCGAGATATTTTGTATTCATTAAATGGTTCTACTCTTCATGTGAAGCTGCAAAACAGAGGTAAATGGCAGAGTATGCTAATGAAAGCATAACTATTCAGATTACATGCAAATTAACCAATCCAAGATGGCAGAGCTATTCAGGAAGCTGCAAAGCAATTGTCTGCACTTAGTGTGGCCCTATGTCCTGAACTCCAAAACTAGCCCTTTGTTCTGAACTCCAAAATCTATTGGAATATAGCTACCATCACACTTACAAAAAAGCAGGGCTGGGGGCTGCAGCTGCTCTCCTACATGCACATGTGCAACCGGCTCAAATCTATGCTGCTGCTGCTAACGATAATGATGATGATGATGATGCTCCTCGACCATGGAGAACAAGTGTGTTCAGACTTCCTTTAACACATCATGGACTGCATGAGATTGAAAGATTAGTGTGATACAGGGTGAACACTAGAGGAACTATGCAGCCTCTGCCATCCTCACCAGAGACTTAGGGAAATTGTAGAAAACCCTTCCAGTTGAAGTCAAGTTATGTGTATCATTATATGAATAATAGCTTAAGGTACCTTCTAGAGACTCACAGGGGACCAGGGAAGGAAATATATGAAAGGGAATTAATAACAGTCTGTAAACTGTCAGGCTGTGTAATGGGTCAAAGATAATCTGTAATGTCTGTGCAGATAAACCAGGCACTTTTTATAAGTCACACATATGGCATACTGTTCAACTGTACATAGGGTTTTGCTAGGGGTAACTTTCCAAAACAGCATCTAGTGTGGTGCACGTTATGCCCTGAGAAACCCATACAACCCCAGTGTGCAAGGATATGATAATTGTCATGATCAAACTAGGTGTAATATCAAATGTAATTTTAGTTTGCTGAAATGTACGCATAACATCATTTTGACTTGTTAGAAGGTACCCTGCAGTACAACCCAGTGACCTCTGCTGAAGTAATCACACAGTTTTTCCTATGTTGTACAATATGATATTCAGGAAACAGCTTCAACAAACAAGGTGCAGGATCACAGTGAAAAGGCCCATAGCTAGGGCCAGCAGGTAAAGCAGACACAGACAAGGAGTCACGGGTAGAAGCACCACCATATGGGTGCTAACACTAACATCATCCTCTGTTTCACTGCATTGTGGCATTTGGGGTGCAGATGTCATGTGCACCCTAACTCCGTATAACGAGAAGCAGTAAAGAGAAAAATAATAATGCCATAACTGATTTTTTGTAATAAAACCAAATATGAGTGAGTGTATGCATCCATTATGCACAACAACATTGGATAAGTCTCCCTATGACTACACAGAAGTTAAGACATAACCCCCCCAACAAAATGAAAACCAAAGGTAAATGTATGCAAGGAGGACAATAGTTGTATGATTCTTTAATACTTTGCAGTATTAGCAAGATTATTCCACAAAGGACAATTATAAATGGAGAACACATATTAGTGGGACCCCAGCTGGTGTGAAGGGTGAGCAGATATCACAAGCTTAACATATTTTTGAGCTGCACATGTAAAACACTCTGACCTTGCTAAGAATTCATACTACAATCTTTTGCAATAACTGATTGAATTCACAGAAAACAAAATTGTACATTCTAATGTCAGCTTCCATTCCAAAAAGTTGCATTGCAGAGAAATAACTGCTATACATGGACTATGCCAACATTAGATGAGAAAAAAGCAAACACATAAACCAATGGCTATATTGGCTATCACAATACATCCTAGTTTTTATAAAACACCTACATACATTTGCAAGACATCAGTTTAGAAAGCAAATAAATGACCTCAAAACACATTGCAGTTCTGAGCTCTCTGAATCCAGTCTTCCCTAATACACGTACCATGGCTACATGATTACTTTTACTTATTGCAGATTTAGCCGTTTGAGTACTGTTAAGAAGCAAATGAGGTTTTAAATCATTAGTATTCCCAAATACAAAAAAAATTAACTTGGTGTAGGGAAGGAAATCATCATGTAAGGAGCTACATGACCGCATGCACATGCCTTAGGTCTGCAAGTAGGAGAACTGAACATTGTTAGCTGCTAATGGCTTGTTAAGTATGAATAATTACTCTGACTGCAGCAACAAATAGTACTTCAGAAACTCTTCTCTCTGAAGTGGGTGTGTCATGAAGACTAGCTGTAAGAAAAAGTTGGAAGTACCTTGAGTGAACTATGAAAAAGCTTAATGATATTGATATTCTTTTAATAATACCACACTCTCCTTCCTCTGATTAAAAATTGTTCTGCAAAAATAATCAGCAAAGATGCAAAGAAATGCACATGAAATTGCATTTGTGTTAGTTAAGCTGAGAGAAGAAGAAGATGCTCAGAAATAAAGAGAAGAAACAGCTGTAGTGTTGCCAACCTTACCTTAATATTGTGTGCACTATTATTAGCCTAAATATGTTGTCAATATCACATTCATGTAGACTAGTTCAAGAAAATGAGAAATTAAATTTTTCTGAGATTTCTCCTGCTGGACCTGCAATCTGATGATCTGCTAAGTCAGATCTCTATTGAATTTACATTTTTTGATGCTGACTCTAAGCATGTGTTGGTGGCAAAGAGGGATAAGAAACACAGATGTATGTTGCTATTGCACTAATTTGAGGGTTCAAGTCCAGATAATGCCCTGTTTTTGTGAGGTAATACATATTTCCTAACCATATCATCAGGTCATCAAAGCCGTGGTGGTACAGCGGTAGCATTGTTGCCTCACAGCAAGAGGTTCGCCTGTTCGATTCACGGCTGGAGTGCCTTCTGTGTGGAGTCTGCATGTCCCCCCCGCAGTCAAGTGGCATCCAAAAGACATGCGTGAATGGGTGTGCCTTCGCTGAAGGTTGGGCATTGGGCTGGCAACTCGGCACCATAAAAAAATCTACTGCCAATTATTAGCGGACCGGAGTTTCGCTGTGGTGACCCCTAACCAGGAAAAGCCGAAAAGACAAACAACATCATCAGGTCATCAGACAAAGTATGGGAACCTCCCAGTCCTGCATTGTCATTATTATTATTCCATGACGTTTGTATGGGAACCTCCCAGTCCTGCATTGTCATTATTATTATTCCATGACGTTTGTATGGGAACCTCCCAGTCCTGCATTGTCATTATTATTATTCCATGATGTTTGTATGGGAACCTCCCAGTCCTGCATTGTCATTATTATTATTCCATGACGTTTGTTTGGGAACCTCCCAGTCCTGCATTGTCATTATTATTATTCCATGACGTTTGTATGGGAACCTCCCAGTCCTGCATTGTCATTATTATTATTCCATGATGTTTGTATGGGAACCCCCCAGTCCTGCATTGTCATTATTATTATTCCATGACATTTGTATGGGAACCCCCCAGTCCTGCATTGTCATTATTATTATTCCATGACGTTTGTATGGGAACCTCCCAGTCCTGCATTGTCATTATTATTATTCCATGATGTTTGTATGGGAACCTCCCAGTCCTGCATTGTCATTATTATTATTCCATGACGTTTGTATGGGAACCTCCCAGTCCTGCATTGTCATTATTATTATTCCATGACGTTTGTATGGGAACCTCCCAGTCCTGCATTGTCATTATTATTATTCCATGGCGTTTGTATGGGAACCTCCCAGTCCTGCATTGTCATTATTATTATTCCATGACGCGTTTGTATGGGAACCTCCCAGTCCTGCATTGTCATTATTATTATTCCATGACGTTTGTATGGGAACCTCCCAGTCCTGCATTGTCATTATTATTATTCCATGACGTTTGTATGGGAACCTCCCAGTCCTGCATTGTCATTATTATTATTCCATGATGTTTGTTTGCTATTATTTAATTTTTTATTGGGTTCATCATTTGCATCCATTTTGGCAAAGTGCACTTTAGACTGGCAGCGGTACATGATAGTGAATGACAGTCCACTGCCCACGTTACAAACTGAGAATTTAATGTGGAATGCCATCATTAGTGGATATTAGAGTGGCTACGGTGTGCTTTGAGAAGCACTCTGAACAGCAGTAGGTGAAGAAATATCTCTGGAGCACAAGATGTAAATCCAATGAGTTTAAAGAAACAGGACAGATAATGCAGGGTTTTAATCCAGCATGCAGGTATTTTTTTTAAACTGGATATAAAATAACTATGGCATAATAAAATGTTGTATATGAAATGCATATACTAAAGTATGTGATAAATGTTCTATATCTAACCTGTAGTTCATGTCAGTTGATGTTGCTAAAGTCTTGTAGTTCCATAATCACCTGTTGTCATTATTAATAATAAAAGTAGCTATGGTTATTGTATCATATGGCACATTTTAAAGTATTATAACAGCAAATGATCTGCATGAGTAATGTGGCCAGGTCTGCCAAATATGCTGCATAAACTCTCAGAATAATTCATCATGAGAGTAAGAAGTAAATCTTAGTGGAATAATTTATGGCTTGACTAATTTTCTGTACTGTGCCCAGCATGTCTTCCTCTCACTGTCTGAATGTCCTCTTTCTGAGCCACCGATACTACATGACATGCTGATGAAATGTAGCCTACATGCTCCTTGTAATGTGTGAAGCAGATGTGAAAATGTTACATGTTTCCTGATAATGGTATAACTATCGATGAATGGAACCACAAACCACCAGAACACGAGTTTAAAATCCAATGGTTTATTATTTAGCAAACTGGTTAAGCGCTTTCATCTACATAAAATAGACTTCATCAGATGAACTTGATGTAGATGAAAGCGCTTAACCAGTTTGCTAAATAATAAACCATTGGATTTTAAGCTCGTGTTCTGGCAGTTCGTGGTACTTTTCAACAGCGTGGACAAGCACATTGATTTTATTTGTGGACTACGCTGTGGTTTGTTTTTGGTTCTATTGATGAATGCAGCTACAAGTCATGTTTTTTAAATTATTGCATAATTATTTTCTTTTCTCATTTGTATGGCACTTGGCAGGGCACAAACATGGCTCAATGCAAAAGGAAAAAGTGAAAATTTTAACTTCAGTAGCCTTCAGTAGCACAAACAATTGTGACACCACTGCCAGTGGCAGCTGGTGACTTCAAATCAAAGGGGGGGGGCTGCAGGACACACCTCAATGGGGTGAGGACAACTAGAAAGAGGTGGGGTTAACTTCACAGGGTGGCGCTATGATACAGTGGGGTCAACACTGGTCATGCTTACCATGTTACATAAAGTAACTGCTCAATTACTATTGCACATGCTGAGACTACCAAATACTAGAATAAATCACATTTTAGAGCTAATGAGGTGTTTAGGTTAAGCTATAACAGCACAAAACTCTAAACAGTAAAAAAGTGGTATGTCTTGACTGCATGATGTTGTAAACATTCATTGTACTGTGTCAGATAATCTGCATTGTGTACAATGCCAAGTGAAAAGTAAGGAGATTTGGAAATCCCACTGTACTATCTTAATTTATTATTCACATTTCAAAGTCACTCCAATGCCTAATGTGCCAGTGATTGGGAGAGACACTGGCACAAGCTTGTATGGCAGTTAACTTTACAAAAATACACATTATTCTTACAAAGCCAGAATTACAACAGTAAACAGCAGGGCCAGGCAACTCATTTCATTCACAAACAGCCCTCCCTCCCCATTACTGAACAAAAGTATCTGCCTTGACCCCACAAGGATTAAATTAACATACTTGCATTAATTTCATTTAGTTGACAGAAACAGTCACAACTTATGTGTGCCAGCTCACCTTACACAAATACACATTTCAATGTATTTATTTTACTTTTGTTTACCCAGGTTTGTCCAACTGTCTTTAGTAAAAAAAAAATTAGCATATGCCCGGGGAGAAAAGCTGTAACATATTATAAACATTTTAAGCAGGCATTTAGTATACACATGAACAGATATGAAATAACATACATTAAGAATGACTCACACATGTGATAATTAGATTACATTCATCTGAAAATACAGACAGATATTAAAGTCTTGCAAAGCCAGAATTACAACAACAGTAAACAGCAGGGCCAGTTACTTCATTTTCACAGCCACAATCCCTATTGCCCACCCCACCCACAGTATCTGATTTGAGCTTGCAAGGTTAAAAGACAAAAGAAAAGGAAAAAAGACAACACTGTTATTAATATATGTATTTTATCATAAAAACAATAGCAAGAGTTCAGAGCTCGTTGTCGATCTTAATTCACTCAGATGCACGTTACTCTTGCAAAGCAAGTCAGAAGTACAACAGTAAGGCCAGTAATTTCATTCACAGATACCAGGCATAGCGCCCAGCCAAACTGCCTGCTCACAATATCTGCTTTGAGCTTGCAAGGTTTAAAATAATGAATAGAGAAGACAACAGCTACATTACTATATGTCTTTAGCATCACAAAATCAAGAGCTTGCAGGTGATCTTACTTCAATTCAACAAACAAAATCTACGCACCATCCTAATCTGTATTGACTGACTCTACAAAAAGATTAGGCTAAAAAAAATTTCATCCACAAGTAGCCCCAAAACACATTGCATACCTAGTATCTGTTTGACCTCTGCCAGGATATTTTATTAGAAAAAAGACATCTACGGTCAAGAAGCCTCCAAAGCACACTCCCCCCTTAGTATCAGGTAAACCCTTCCAGGATATTATATTTAAAAAGGAAAGTCATCGGCAGTCCTCAAAACACATTTTCTCCCTAGTATCTGGTTAACCCTGCCAGGATTTTATATAAAAAAATAAATAAATAAAAGTCATCAACAACCTGCAAAACACATAGACCACTAGTATCTGGTTGACCCTGATGTGTCTTATATTAAAAAAGAAAGTTTATTTATTTAAAATTTGTTTACCGGGAAAGTCTGACTTGGAACAAGTCAATGTTCAGTGGAGGCCCAGGGAGAAATGCTCCAGACACGTCTTTGTAATGTGGGAGGAAACCAGAGTACCCAAAGGAAATCCAAACAAACAAAGGGAGGACATGCAGACTCTGCGGAGAAGGCACCCCAGCAGAGAATCGAACCAGAAAATCTTTTGCTGTGAGGTGGCAATGCTAACCACTGCACGACTGCACCATCCATCATCAACAATCCACAAAACAAATTGCCCCCTTGTATCTGGTTAACCCTGCCAGAATATTATATTAAAAATAAATAAACAGTCATCATCAGCCCCCAAAACACACAGACCACTAGTATCTGGTTGACCCTGTCAGTGTATTATATTAAAAACGAAAGTCATCAATGGCCCCCAGAACACACAAAACACTAGTATCTGCTCAATCCTGCCAGGAAAAAAAATAAATACAGAAATTATCTGGTCAACCATACCAGGAAAAATAAATAAATACAGAAAGTATCTGGTTGACCCTGTCAGGAAACAAAATGCAGAAAGTATCTGGTATCTGCCAGGAAAAGAACTAAGAACTTAATTAATTAATCAATCTTTTTTTTTGGGGGGGTAATTTACAAATAGCCTATCTTAGCTTCTCTCTTCTTAAAGTTTGATTCAGAGGCTCTAATCAATGATTAAACCATTTTTTTCAAGAGTCCTCCATCTCTCACTCTCTCCCTCACAACATAACTATATCCAGTTAAAGCATGGGAAGAGAATACTAGAGTGAAAGGAATAATCAGCAGCCATGTCACATACTCATGTGATGGGCTGCTGATTTAGTCCTAGTGGCTTCCTATTTCCTGCAGTTAAAACCGCAGTAACTTCTGGACATCTTCATTGATGCCTGCAGTCTTCCCAAACAGTCCAGTGGCAAAAAACTATTTTTTTTTATCTAAACTCAAGCATGTATGGAAGCTGCTCTTTGTCTGGGTCCCATCGCATCTTTAGCTTTAGACACTAGTTTGCAGTTCAAACTGCTACTAGTGTTTAAAAAAATAGTAATCAAACTCTTTTTTAATGAGAAAGTTGGGGGGCTGCAGCCCAGCTGTCCATTACCACAAGCTGACCCTGACCATAGCACAGCTTTAAGCAAGCTATATTTTATTGGTTGAATGAAGTAGGCCTGATAGCTACCTGCCATTGTGGCACAAGCTCTAAATGCAGTGACTCTGGTGAAATAACAGAGTTGATCTGGGGTTCTAATCCATAGTATGGGTGCTTTGTGTCATAGTGTCTGTTGGAGGCATTAACAATTTTTTCACAATATGAATTATACACTATAACTGTATGTCACAAATGTTGAATATGTCAGCTATGTTCCTTGTGAGCTGCTGTTACCAGTGTTTTCTTTTATAACCTTAACTGTATTTCTTGACAATGACATTTGCTATGCTTAATGTCAAAAGTAACATATACAGTGTGATAGCAGATATTTAATAGGAGTCTGAATGTGGACAAATATATATATATATATATATATATATATATATATATATATATATATATATATATATACACAAAACCAATCTTTGCAGTAAGACAGTCCCTTTTCCAAGTATGTCAATATGTCTGGTATGTGTGTTGTATTACAAATGACCTAATGTGAATGTGTGCCCGCTTTATGAATAATTGCTATTAGCTGAACCAGTCATGAGATGTAATACAAGTTAGGATGTGTTAAGTCAATGCTATGATATTGCTCACATTTAACTGTTACTTGCATCCCAACTTCAGATGATATATTTTTCTAATTCTGGCCTTTTGTACTTGCTCGCTCACTGAGTGGCACACAAAAATCTTACTTGCCTAATTAAAAAGTGACAAATGTATTTTGCACAACTTTCTGTAGCACAAACAGGCTTAGCAGTGATGTACATCTGTCAGCACTCTGGACAGTAATGAGTGGAGAAATTCCCACTCCTTCCTAACTGCCTCTGTGGTACAACGTGTAAGTGGAATGAGCTGAAAAGATGCAGGGTTCAAATCCAGCAATAAAGAATGTTACTGAAGGAGATTCAGAATAAATATCAACCGATATTTTGTTATATGAATGCATTGTTATTGGAAAATGAACTAATCCCAGTAGTAATACTGGCATGTGGTATGTATGAGCGGAATTGTGATACATTTTCCATTTTGACAACAGTAAAGCATTAAAATGACATGTTGGAAAAAGTAGTAAATATTTTGGTGTAACTCAAAAGATTTCCCAAGTAGTAATCCTGACACATACTCATTTTATGGGAAATTATATCAGTATTCATTATGCCTGCTGTATCTACAATGATTTCATCTTATATGTGGGTCTATTTCACATTATCGAACTTCCAAAATATCGAACACCATAAGCTCAAACTTGGAAGTTCGAAATGTGATATAATCGAAAGCTCAGAACAGCAAATTTTTTCCCAGGGAAAAAAATTTGCTGTTCCGACAAACACACACACAACACAAGTACACCAAAAACTTACGTCTTATGTGGGGGGCTTTGCCCCCAACACCCCCCCAACACCCCCCCAACATGGGGGGGCTGTGCCCCCCAAACCCCCCTACTTAAATGTACCAACTCTGAGATCGCACAACAGTGGAGGAAATAGTGAAGCTGCGGAACGGCCCACCGAATTCTTGCCCTGGGTAAGAATTCGATGTTCTGCGGCTTCGATATTGTCAGCATTCGCGGTCTCGTGTTCAGTGTTATGCTGTTCGGTATTCTGAGCTTTTGTGGTTATGATATACACCCTTATATGCTGTCTGTCACCCTTCATACTACCTGACATTAGCTATACTCCTGATAATGTGTGACAGCTATCACATTTAAGAGGTGTCAAGGAGATGTGAAAAGGATGAATGTGTCATTGTCATGTCCTACTTGCTATGCTCACTGATAAATATAACCTTTCAGAATTCACATTTTCTTTCAGTTATTTTCAAATGAATTCATGTCTTTTTTTATTTTGTTTTGTTTTCTATTGCTTTTTCAAATTGTGTGCTGAAGGGAAAAAATACACCAGCGGACACATATATCCTACAAAAAGGCCTCACAGAAATGGACAACTGGTGCCGGAGTCATGGCCTTAAACTAAATGCCAAAAAATGTATAGTCATCCCCTTTGGAAAAAACAAAGTACCCACAAATTATCACATAGACAGCAACCCACTGAGTACAGAAAAAGTAATCAGAGACCTAGGGACCCAAGTCGACAGCGACCTCTCATTTGACACCCATGTTGCCAAAGTGGTTAATAAAACATTCTACCTTGCCCACCTTATCATGAAGGGATGCACATCCAGATCCAAGGATGTCATTGTACCCCTATACTCCTCCCTCATCAGACCCATGATTGAGTACAATGCTCCATTTGGTATGTACCTCACCCGGCATTTGCAACAGCTGGAGAGACCACAAAAGTACCTCACCAAAAGGATCAAGGGTCTCCAACATATGTCTTATTCTGCCAGACTAAAGAAACTCCAGCTCTATTCAGTAGCATACCGCCTGCTCAGAGGTGATCTCTGCCTGACGTACAAGGCCATGTCCAATCAGGAACTGATGGACATGCTCCACCTCAAAAAATCCAAATTCATCAGGACCACGAGAGCTAAAGACTTAAACCTTGGCACAAGTATGAATAGGACATGCTGGAGGGATAGATTCATAACCCAGAGGCTTCCCATGCTTTGGAACAAGATCCAAGTTCATGTTAGGCAGAGCCCCTCACTGACTCTCTTCAAGAGAAATCTTGATGAGTGGATGGGAGATTGTAAGTTTACCCCAGGGGTCACATCTGTGTTACTACTAGACAGGGGCACAGTAAACTAATTCTACTATATAAGGGGACTTTCATTGTGTCACTACTAGACAGAGGCACAGTATTCGAAATCTATTCTGTGCATTTTTGTACCATTTCATGGGGTGGCGAAAGCCACATCACTATGGCTAGGCTTACAAATGCCCCAGGGCAGATAGCCTAGTACTAAACTATGAAACTATGAAACCGTGATCTCCCTGCACAATGTCGAACCCAAATACTCGAACAACACTACCCATTCACTGTAGTGTATTCAATACAGTTTGGTTTGACATTCTCCTGATTTGGAAACTGCCATTTGACCAGATGCTCTTTGACCGATGCAGTTTCTAAGTTTTGAATGTAAACCTGATGCAGCAACAGTCAATGACAGAGCATGGATTAGACAGGCAAGACTGGTATTCATTTTGCTGTTGGGTTCCTATGACATAGTCAAACTTGTACAAGTTCAAAACTTATATGGTTGAGACCCTAAGTTCGAACTTGTGCAAGTTCGAGCGTTTCAATGGAAATCTTAGTAAGGGGAGATTTCCATTCTGTTGAATGAGGTGTGATCTCGGAGTTGGTATATTTAAGTAGCTGCGGGGTGTGGGGGATGCAGGGGGGGGCTTGCCATCCTGCTTACAACAGTTTATTTTGTTTTTCCTTTTTTTTTTTTTTTTTTTTTTTTTTTATATTCATAGTCGAAGTTTTATAACTTCGAATGGAATAGTTCGTACATTTCATGTTCTAAGTTATAAAACTTCAACTATGTGATATAGACCCATGCTGTCATGTCTTTTTTTTCTCTTTCTCTATCGTACAGCTGCTAATGATATTGCAGCAAACAGTAAGGCATACCAGGACAGGATAAATTGCCTCAGAGAGGTATGGAGTACATATGCATCAGGAATGACTGTCATAATAATTACTGCAATTACATAATTAAGTAGCTTCTTCAGTATGCATACCTTAGCTGTTTCAGCAGGCGTGCATGCTTTCTCATATAACTTTTGGTAGCTTACATTAGGCAAGGACTACAGTAGAAATTTTATTAGTGGGTTCAATACCCAGAAGTAGAACATGGATAGCAGTCCAAGATTTATATAATTTCTACAATGCTAAATTAAATAATGGCTACCATTAATTGCAGTTGCGGAAATCACAGAATTACCCTGTACAGCATCTAGCTATATGGCAATAGTCAAATGAATGCTTCTATTTCTGATATGATAGCATTGCAACTGATTAATATTAATCCAGAGTACTACCTTTCTATGACATCTGGAGGTGGAAAAGGTGTACAGGTCCTGTGTTGTATTGTCAAAACAATTGTCAACAAGCACTGATGAAGAGAACTGAGGCAGGTGACAGTGGTGACAGTTCTGAGGGTGAGGACTAGATTCTTATTGTTTTCAACCTTGATGTGGGTGCACCTCCGGTGTCCCCTACCCATCCCCAGACATGAAATCCCCAATGTTTTTTGTCCATCACCATTCCTGTCTGTCTTATATGTCCTGTATTTATGCACACGCTTCCTCACCTGTCCTACCTACATGACCATCACATTCCTAATCACCTTCTCTTTGAACATACCTCTCTCTTTGAAAAAAAAAGACAAAAAAAATGAGCACCTGTTCCACAATATGAGTATCTCCATACATAGCTCTCTACTTCACATATGTGTCTTCATGACACCCTTGATTTGATCCAACTGGTTCCACAACATTAATTTGTTGTTGTCATTCATCCCACTACCCTCCTGCAAATCCCAGTATTCTTTCCCCTGTGCCCTGCCCACTGCTTGCACTCCATTTTCACCACTTTCCTAACAACCTGTTTTTCACAAGACTGCATTGAAGTCCATGGGAAGGCATACTTGAAATGTCTCACAAATGATCCCTGATGGAGAAGTAAATAAGCCCAGAGAACAGTAACTCACACAAATAATGGAGAACCAGAGACACACTAGCTCTGAATGGGGGGTGATGCCTTTCTTGGCACCAATTAGAAAACATTTTCCTTTTACTAATCTATGATTTTCTAGTAGCAGAGTTTTTCTTCCTCCTTTAAAATCTGCTGCACATCCTCAGAAAACAGATGCCTAAAAGGTATTAAGATTCTATCACTCAGGCAGTCAGTTTTAGTTGACTGGGGCTGGGATGTATGAAATAACCCTTGTCCTGTCTTATGGGAGTAGGTCCAGTCTGTGAGGAAGCATCTGGTAGTTACCTCTGGCTATTTCCAAATGAAAGCAGAACCACAGTTGCTTGGGCTAGAAGGAAATCCCCAAAATGATCTTTGAAGAGTCCTTCTGAATCTTCAGAATATTTCTGTTTAAGGAAAAGGCAGAAAAGCGTATAGAAACATTCTTGTCTAAGAAAAAGAAAAATAATTTGTGTAGCAGGCCTTCTTTCATTGCGTCCTAGAGTAGAATTTCACCAACTGATTGCTGTGAGTGGAGACAAAAATATATATTTGAGGTATCCCCTACAGCTGGATCAAATCTAGGAAGTCCTTCCGATTCAGTTTCCATTTGAGAGGGTCAGTCCTGGCCCACTCAGCGTCTCCACCACATAACTTTGCTCTGATGCTATGTCAGATGACTGAAGATTGAGATTATGCTGTAAAGCTATATCCCAGGCTACCATGGTTAGCCTGCATAGAGAGTAAGATCTGGTTCCTCTCTGTTTGTTTATATACCACATCACTGTGGTACTGTCAGTAAACACTTGTAGAGGTCCTGATGATTATAGATGACTGAGACAGTTAAGGGAATTTATAATTGCCAATATGTCTTTTATGTTTAAGTGTTTTGGGCTGCCTTTTCTGTTCCAAAGACCCTGCAATTTTATCCCTATAGACAATGCTCCCCAAGCAATGTCTGAGGCCTCTGTTGTTACAAACCATGCTGAAGCTGGAAAGGAGAATGGGAGACTTGGACTCTGATAAAGTTGGTCACTCCACAAAAACAAATCTTTTTTGCAAACCCCCAAAAAAATGCAGTCTCTAGTGTCACAGAATGCTGATGTCAGGACCATACAGATTTCAGGTGCCAATGGATGTTGCCATGTGGAATCTTGTAAGAGGGATCATGAGAATCACAGATGCCATGAGACCCAGGATGACCGGGCCTACATTTTCCTGTTGAAGAAAATCTCTTTGAACTGCAGTATCAAAGACACACCCCAGGAAAAACAATCATGTAAGAAGGAGTTAAGCAAAACTTCCACATGTTCTCCTAGAGCCGCAGTCTGTGTAGGTCATCCCTTACCAAAAAAGAGATTCCTGAGACAGGAATAGTGAACCTGCTAGCAGATAGGTTTGGCAAAAATGTCACTCCCTTATCCCCCTCTTAACTTACAACAAACCCTCCCCCAAACTTCCCCACACCTTATACATCTGAAGAGCAGGTCCTCAAAGCCCTGTCCAAGACAAAGAACACGGCATCTATGAGACCAGATGATATCCCAGGCTGTCTTCTAAACAGGCTAAAGTATGAACTAGCATCACCACTAGGTACCCTTTTCACTCTTAGCCTAACCACAGGCTCTGTTCCTGTGGAAACCTAGCAACAGACCCAGGGAGGTACAGACCCATAAGCCTGACCAACCTCATCTGTAAGGCCATGGAACATATTATTATGGACCTCATAAATAAAGACATAGATGACCTCTAAACCCTGAATCCTACTCAATTTGGCTTTGTGAAGGGCAAATCCTGCCTGTTAAATCTAAGGCCATTGATGAGGGCAAATTTGCACATACAGCATACCTCAACTTGCCAAAGGCTTTCAACACAATCCCACATTCAGGCATTACCAATAAACTTAGCAAACTGAATGTAAACCCCTTTGTTGTAAGATGGGTTGCCAACTGGCTCACAAACCAGACACACACTATCAAAGTGGGTGACTCCACATCAACCAGCAGACCTGTTACCAGCTGGGTGCCACAGGGGTCAGTGCTGGGCCCTCTCCTGTTTGGTATATACTTCTTATAAGTTCAGATCAAAACTAAAGGGTTGTGGCTGACCAAGTTTACAGAAGACTGCACTTGGTGCAATCACTGAATCCCCAAATGATGTCAGTATACTCTAGGATGGTTGCACACAGACCAGCGACTGGTGTATTAATCACAGTCTCAAACTGAATCCAAAGAAATGCATCATCATTCCCTTCAGCACAAACAATGTCCCATCACACTATCAAATCAATAACAATTCCCTAAGTACCCATGAAGTGGTAAGGGACCTGGGATCACAGGTTGACCGCGATGTTAACTTCAACCACCACATGTCTACCATTTTAAAGAATGCTTTCCACATAGCTCACTTGATTAGTAAAGGCATCACCTCAAGAGCAAAAGTTAGAACCTCCCCTATACTTGGCACTTCTCCAGCCCCTAATTGAGTATAATGTTCTATTTGGTATGTACCGTAGTAAGCACCTAAAGCAATTAGAGAGACCTCAGAAGTTTCTAACAAAGAAGATCAAGGGCCTCCAGCATGTGCCTTACATGGAATGACTAAAATCCCTATCACTATACTCCATATCATATAGACTTCTTAGGAGAGACTTATGCCTGGCCTACAGAGCAACCCAAAGCCCAAATCTGACAAACTTACTGCAATTCTGTAAATCAAATGGGTCTAGGGATACCCATTCCAAGACATAAATATGGCTTGTAACTTAAATAGGGCATGCTGGAGGACAGATTTATCTCTCAGTGACTGCCACATCTTTGGAACAGGCTACCAATTCATGTAAAACAGAGAACTTCTATGGCATTGTTCAAGAGGAACCTGGATGAGGGGATGGGGCACCATAAATTTCTTACTAGGGATAATGCCCACAACCCTCCTGGACATGGGCAGTCGTCACTAAATGCAATCTTGGGTATTGACTAGTACCTCTATGGTATTACATTGGGTTGAAACAGCTAGGCTTAAAATAACCTCTGGGTCAATAGTCTAGTAATATCCTATGATCCTATGAGACTTTGAACAAGATGTCTGCAAAGATAAGCAAATCATCTAAATAAGGAAAAATGTGAATACCTTGCAGTTTGTAATAGGGTATCAAAGGAACCAAACATTTTGTGAACACCCTTGAAGCAGTGACTAGTCCAAAAGATAATGCAGAGAACTATAACGTGATCCATACCAAAAAACATTAAGACACATCTGAATTATGGATCTGTATGAATGTAATGGCATGCATCTTTAAGGTCAGAAGAAAACTCAAATGAGGAATGAAAGCTAACAAGTTGTGAAGGGATAACATTTTCAACCTGACACAATCACAGACATATTCAGAAAGGAAAGATCCAGAACAGTTCAATAAGAAATGTCTTTCTTTGTCATCAAAAATACTCTTGAATAAAATTATTCTCCTAGCTGAGGAGGAGAGACTGCTTCTATCACCCCTGGAGAGACAGCAGATGCTAAATGACAGGAAGCAAAGAGGAGTTTGATCTGGTGGGTGAGGGGAAATCCATCAAAAAAGGAGGAAAAAACTTCCGCTGCCGTCTAGGACCCTTGATTACTTTTAGAATGCATCTGTCTGAAACTATCTGCTGCCGAAACGAGCAATGGAGGTTCAGACTTTCTGGAAAGACTAATGTTTTTCCAGAGTTGAAGGGGAAGGGGAGTCTTCTCAGACTTATTAGAATGTCCTTTGTTCTGGGGGTGGGGGGGGTTCATACTTTCTTTATGGAATATCCCTGCCACTGCTTTTTCAATGTTTTCTTACTGGTAGCTTGGCTAAAATATCTGAGAGATTCCTTCAATTTGCTTACCTTTCTCATCATACTTTTAAGGACCTTTCCAGTAGAATGCCCAAAAACTATCTATCCAAGGAAGAATTCACAATTTCAGCTTTGACATCTTCTGGAAGGTTTTAAGTTAGCAATAAAGCAAATCTCCTCTTAACATTTCTAGTGATAGCAACCCTGGAAGTTATATCAGCAGAATCATAAGCACATTTCAGTGAGTAGCTACGTTAGAGACATAAGCAATCAGGTTACAGAAAGATTTTTTTCCTTACAGAGGAAACTGAAACAATAGTATCCCCCATGGTCTCAAAAGAGGTAAGCATACATTTTAACACACAAGTTTCTCAGCTGAGAATTCTAAAAAATAAGTGTCGCATAAGAATGCACCTTTTTCCCAAATCTATGAAAAGCTTTCCATCCTTATCAGAAGAAGTGAGACTGATATTAACCAGATGCTTAGCAGCAGCTGGGTTCACTAAAGCAATAGCTACTGGGTCTGCTCTTGGGTGAGTATATAAAAACGTATAAAAACTGATGCACATTTTACAATCTATCAGCTTTGTTGGAGGCAGCATGCTGGCTGTCTAGCAAGTTACAGGCTATGACAAAAACATCATCTAATGCTAAAAAAAAGTGGAACTGGATTATGTCCCGGAAAATCCAGTTGTAATACATCATAATACCTCTTCAGCGACAGTGGAACGTCATTATGTTCTCATTGAAACAACTGATTAATTCTGGAAATAGTTTCAGATAAAGAGAACCATTCAAAGGGAATGGTAGTAGCTATATTCTTCTCAAAATCTAAATCAAAAACTTGAGTAAACAAAATAGAATCTGTTCATTCGCAACCATTTTGTGGCTTGTGGTTCAAAAATTGAAGAATCGAATTTTCTTTTACCAGAAATAGCTAAACTGGAGGGGTCAAGAGCCTGAACTAAACCCTGCGCTAAGCCCAATAAATCACTTCTGACCAAAGTGAATGAGACAGAAGAATAAATATGATTACGTTTTTGCTTCTTTTTGACAGGAATTTCTGAAGAAGCAGTTCACATTTTGCCAGGAAAAAACTTCCACAGGGATAGGCATAGCTAGCTTTCTGGCTAGGTAGAGGTGTATTGCCTGGCCTTTCTCCCAGGACCAACAAGAGTGGCTCTCCCATTCCACCAAGGTCTCTCTAACAGCTGCAGAGAATGAATCTCACCCCCAATCTATGGTGGCTATAAGGACTGCACCACAGACTGGCAAGGAAAAAAAAAGTTGTTGTTCTGGTATTTAAGCCCTAACTTTGAGAAGGTTTCTCTCTATACACACTGAGCAGAGTGGATGAGAGGTGTTGAATACAACTCTTAGCTGAGATATATAAGTATATTGTTTTTTCAATTATTTATACTGATTATTGTTTCTAGCAATTTATATATAGCACTTTTATTGCCTGCTGCTTAGTTTCTTAGTGTATTTTATTGCTATTAAGTAATCTGCATGGGTAACTGATTTGTTTGCAGTTAAAAGCATTCTGTATCTTTACAAATCTTTATCTGTTTAAAAACTTTCATTTTGTGGCTTTCTGTAGTGCTTACTGTCTGTAGGCTAATAGATTTAGTATTTGTCCTAGTTTAGAATTGTTGGCTCTGGGCTTGTTTGTTTATACAGTGATTGTTCAAAGCACATGAACAGGCCATCTTGAATTAGCTGAAGCCTTTTTTTACCTTGGCTAGATTGTATTAATTGGCTGCTGGCTAGTGGGGACTGGTTCTTTTGTGTTTTTTGTAAAAAAAAAAAAAAAAAAAAGTTGTTCTCCTGGTATTTAAGCCCTAACTTTGAGAGGGTTTCTGTCTATGCACACTGAGCAGAGTGGATGAGATGTGTTGAATACAACTCTTAGGTCAGATATATAAGTATCCTGTTTTTTTTTTTTTATTATTTATACTGATTATTGTTTCTAGCAATTTATATATAGCACTTTTATTGCCTGCTGCTTAGTTTTTGAGTGTATTTTATTGCTATTAAGTAATCTGCATGGGTAACTTGTTTGTTTGCAGTTAAAAACATTCTGTATCTTTACAAATCTTTATCTGTTTAAAAACTTTCATTTTGTGGCTTTCTGTAGTGCTTACTGTCTGTAGGCTAATAGCTTTAGTAGTTGTCCTAGTTCAGAATTGCTGGCTCTTGGCTTGTTAGTTTATACAGTGATTGTTCAAAGCACATGAACAGGCCATCTTGAATTAGCTGGAGCCTTTCTTTACCTTGGCTAGATTGTATTAATTGGCTGCTGGCTAGTGGGGGGCTGGTTCTTTAGTGTTTTTGTAAAAAAAAAAAAAGTTGCTCTTCTGGTATTTAAGCCCTAACTTTGAGAGGGTTTCTGTCTATACACACTGAGCAGAGTGGATGAGAGGTGCTGAATACAACTCTTAGCTGAGATATATAAGTATCCTGTTTTTTTTTTCGATTATTTATACTGATTATTGTTTCTAGCAATTTATATATAGCACTTTTATTGCCTGCTGCTTAGCTTTTCAGTGTATTTTATTGCTATTAAGTAATCTGCATGGGTAACTGATTTGTTTGCATTTAAAAGCATTCTGTATCTTTACAAACCTTTATCTGTTTAAAAAACTTTCATTTTGTGGCTTTCTGTAGTGCTTACTGTCTGTAGGCTAATAGCTTTAGTATTGTCCCTACCCTCCCTCCCTGTTGGTGTGTTGCTGTTATACTTTGGTGGCTTTGCAGTTGCCCGCCCCTACTGTAAATCTGATCTGGGACACTCCTCCCAATCTAGTGTCATTAGCTCATTTTACCTAATACAGAGAGAACGAACATTTGATAAGGCCTTCTGTTTCTTTTTCCCTTTCAAAAAAAAAAAATTTTTTTGCCCGAATCTCCTTGTGTTCTGACTGTGCTTCTCAAACATTTTGGAAATATAGAGTGTATTTTAGAGCATTTATTATAACTGTAATTGCCTTAATATTGCTACAACTCAAGTGCTCTAGGTTGCACTGCATATGAAGTGTTTGTGTGTTTTAGCTGCTTTTTTGTATATACAGACTTCTCTGTATATGTAGACTAGCTACTTATTCTGCTGTGTTACTGCCTCTTAAATCGTTTTTCAGTTGTGCACTTGCCTTACTTCATTTAAAAAGTTTTAAATCGCCAATTTTGTAGAGTTTTAATTGCATTTACTGTTTAGGACTACACACTCAAGTGTGTTAGCTTTTTCTGTGTTTATTTACTGCATTATTGCATTGTTTAGCCTGTTTCAACAACAAAAAAATACTATCTTGTTTGCTCATTTAACACCTTTTCTAGCCAGTCCATATCCCAGGCTTTGCTTGTCTCAGGACTTTATTTTCTGTGCTCAGAGCTATCCAGACCTTGCTGTGGTAGAGGGAAGTCCTACTGCCTACCAGTGGGACTGGTGAGCATTGTACTGCCTGTCTAACGCTAGAGGAGTGGTTTCCAGCTCTGAAATTGTAATTTTGTTAGCCTTTTTGGACTGATTTCTATCCCTTTCAACTTTCTGGCTTAAAACGCATGTGTTTGCACATTCTTTGCATTGTGCAGCACCGCGGGGCTATGGTTAAACTATTCCAGGTGCCAGAAAGTCTGCTCTTCAAATTTTCCCTTAAAACTAGCTGGTTTCTCAGTAGTAGCACTAAAATCTGAACCCATGTGACTAGCACTTGCTCTAGAACCTGCTGGAAAGCACTAGGAAGCCTGAAACTGATACAAGAACTCAACTCTCCTTGTCAATAAGGAGAAATTAATCATAGGCACTAAACAGCCTATAATTGCAAAGTACCTTGCAAAGGTAAGGAAAAACAGCTCTTAAACTTTACAAAAAAGCACCTAAACAGGCATGTCCAAGGGTCAGCTTCCGGTGATTTCTCCTGTCCACCTGGTGAATCTGGGCATACCGGGGCAATGCGGCAACTGCCTCATGTAAACAGACAATCCTCTCCTCCTAACACCCAACACTACAACCTGCGAGAGATGCACTTACATAGCCAAACTGGAAGCAAAGCTCTCTCCAGCCAAGATTGTGCTAGACAGTCAAGAGGAGAAGGTTAACACCTGCATTACACCTCAAGCAACTCATCGCCCTTCAAAATCCACACCATCAATACCTACACATAGCAACACTAAACCCACATATGCAGAGGCCCTTAACATTAACCTGCCCAAGCAACAAGGACCTCCGAAGCCGAAACACAAACAAACACCAGTCACAACCAACGTGACACATAGCTCACAACACCATTGTGCCACCCAACAACAGCCCCTAAGGCAAGACAATGTACCCAACACTTTAGTCATAGGTGACTCTATAGTCAGGAACACTGATGTCCCACTCACCAGGCTGAACAAGGAGAAAATTACAGTCAGCTGCCTGTTGGGTGCCAGGATCCGCCACATAACACATGCACTCAAGTCACTCCACAAGTACAAATACGACTCTGTCATTGTCTGTGCTGGAGTGAATGACTTGAGACATACCTCCCTGGACTACATGAAAAGAGACATGGAAGAGCTCTTGCATCATGTGACCCAGGCAGGTATGATCCTAGCCCTGAGTAGCATCCTGCCTCTGCCCAGAATGATACCACAGTATAAGGACAAAATGATTGACTTCAACAATTGGCTAAGCTTCTGGTGTCATTCAAAGTGGATCCAGTATTTGTCTGCCTGGGAAGACATGCTCGACAAACCACGATGCTTTGCCAGAGATGGTCTGCACCTGTCACCCCTGGGATTCAGGTTACTGGCTAAAGCTCTTGCCACCCCTATAGTGCCTTTTTTAGGCAAGGTTCAAAGGACAAAACCACCACCGTAACAGATACAAGCAATCAAAATCTGAAGGTAATGCTACTCAATGCTAGAAGTCTAAACCTCAAAATGCACTCTCTCGAGGCACTCCTAAAAATGGAGAACATCGATATCTGTGCAGTAACTGAGACCTGGTTCAAGGCTGCAGAGAGCACCCCTGCAATACCAGGCTACAATTCTTACCACACGTTTCGGCCACAAAACCAAGACCGAAACACTAAAGGTGGAGGAGTGTCCATATTCACCAAGGATATTCACACCTCCAGGCTAGCTGCCCAACATAATACATCTGAAATTCTCCAGGTGCAACTAACACTAGGTAAGACTGCAATCCAAATTGTAGCTTGCTACAGATCCCCCACCATGCCCCATGATTCTCACTACACCTTTCTAAACATACTGGGAAATATTAAGATACAACCAAACACCCTAATACTGGGTGATTTCAACTACCCTGCCATTAATTGGGAAAACTACTCGGGTACCAACTCCTTTTCCCAACAGTTCTTGGAATTCATAAATTTCAATGCCCTGGATCAACTAATCCATTGTCCCACCAGGGGCTCCAATATCCTTGACCTGGTCATTACCAACATGGGAGATAGATGCTCCACACCAGTGGTCACCCCCTCATTGGTCAGGTCTGACCATAAGCAAATCACCCTTGACATCCACATCCCACCCCCACCTCCCAGTAAGGAAACCTCCTTAAAAAACCTCTCCAAAGCTAACTTTATGCTACTGAAGTCAGAAGTGACAAACTTTGCAACACCCACGCAGATGGGATCTGGAAGTCCGACTGCAGAATCATACACTAAGGCACTGTACAAGCACATCCACTCGTGCATGAATCGTGCCATCCCAAATAGAACCAAGATGCTCTTCTCCAAAAAAGGAAGCCAATCTGGTGGTCCCCTGCTATAAACAAACTATACAATAGAAGGAAGAAACTGTTGCAGAAAAGAGGAAAATCCCAGGATGCAAAAATCTCCCTCACCAGCCTCAGTAAGAAGCTGAGATCCCTCATAAAATCCTCAAAAGCTAGTTACGAAAATAAAATTGCCAAAGATTCCAAAGACAACCACAATGCATTCTATAGTTATGTCAATAATCTAAATGGCAATGCTCAGATCTGCTCTGAGCTACAACAGAATGGCATTAAATATACAGATCCCAAGGATATTGCCAATATCCCGGAAGATCAATTTAGTGTCAACTTCTCTCCCCTCTCACCCACTAAAGGGCCCATCTCAATACCAAAAGACTGCCAAATTCCGATAATCATGGCCACACAGGTTGAAACAGCACTCTCCAAAGCTAAGAATACAGCATCCATGGGACCAGATGACATCCCCGGCTGTGTACTACATGAACTACAAAATGAACTGGCACCTCACCTAAGTGTCATGTTTAGTCATAGCCTCACCTCAGGCCTCGTGCCCACTGAGTGGTGCACAGCTACAGTTATCCCGCTCCACAAGGGAGGATCCACCTTGGATCCCGGGAACTACCGTCCCATCAGTCTGACAAGCCTGATCTGCAAGGGCATGGAATGCATTATCATGAAACTTATAAACAAAGACATTGGCAACCTTCAAACACTGGACCCCACCCAGTTTGGGTTTGTGAAGGGCCGATCTTGTCTCCTGAATCTGATTGACTTCTTTGAATCAGTCTCCAGAGCTGTGGACGAGGGTAAGGTGGTCCACACAGCCTATCTGGACCTCACCAAGGCTATTGACACCATCCCCCACTCTGGAATCATAAATAAACTTACAGAGCTGGGCATAAATCCCTACGTCACTTGATGGGTTGCCAGCTGGCTTACTGACAGAACCCAGACTGTAAAAGTAGCCGACTCCAAATCCAGCTCCAGACAAGTGACAAGTGGAGTACCTCAGGGTTCAGTCCTGGGACCAGTCTTGTTTGGCATCTACTTCTATGAAGTACAGGCCAACACTAAGGGACTCTGGCTAACAAAGTTTGCAGATGACTGCAAACTGGGAGCCATTACTGAATCCCCAAATGATGTGGATATTGTACAAAAGGGCCTTACAGAAACAGATGCCTGGTGCCAAGCTTAATGCCAAGTGTTAGAGTGTGCTCAACAATATACTAAGGTTGAAAGTAATTTTGCTGCAATTATGCAACATAAATAATGTATAAGATAAAGCTTGCTTAAATGTAGAAATAGAGTTTAGTAATATGTAATCAGCATCCATACTAAATTACCATGGCTTGGAAAAGGAATCTGCTGAATGGACATTTTTCCCCTTACAGACTCAAAACAGGATGTATGCAAGAGCAAAAATACAAAATCTGCTTTTAAAGAATGGACACTTTTCCCTTACAGACTCAAAACAGGATGTATGCAAGAGCAAAAATACAAAATCTGCTTTTAAAGAATGGGCACTTTTCCCTTACAGACTCAAAACAGGATGTATGCAAGAACAAAAATGCAAAATCTGCTTTTAAAGAACAATGACATGTTATTCTGCATGGAAAAACAGGATGGCACAAGAACAGATGTTTTTTTATACAAAGATCCAAATAAAATACAGGATGTTCACACTGTCAGAAAAGCTGATCTCTGACAATGTGTTTTCTCAAAAATATGTTTTCTTCATAAAAACAGGATATGCTTATCAGCATTGGCACAAGAACATATGCTCATATGTTAAGCTTAGTATTGTTTCTACAGGATAAGCAATTCTCCAAATAGAATATGTTTTTCTACATGGACATCAGGACACTGTTACAGGATATTCACACTGTCAGAAAAGCTGGTCTCTTACAAGACATTGTTAAACAAGGAAGTTTAGTATTGTTTCTACAGGATAAGCAATTCTCCAAAATATGTTTATGCATGACTAAAAGAGTATATAAAGAGCTGTATAAATCCAGCTAGGTTAGGGGTATGGTAGGAACACATTTGGTGTTCTGAGGTAAATGTTATATCTCTCACATCATCTGTACTATATGAGAAGTAAAGTTGGAACAGTACTTTTAAGCTGTAACGTGTTTCCGTTTGGTTTATTATAAAAAGTTATTTGTTACTGCTCTCTAAAGTTGATGTTGCAAAGTATATTCTCTCATCAGTGTATATTCTGCAAGTTTCTGTATGCAACAGACTGTGAATGCAAATATAACTAGACTTTGAATTTTAGCAGAATCCAGCCAGCAAGACTGAGTGTCTTAAGAACACTTCAAATCCATCACACCAAGCAGTAAGCAGCTCCATGTAATTTTTTCACCAAGAAATGTATAGTCATCCCCTTTGGAAAAAAACATGTACCCATGAATTACCACATAGGTGGCAGGACACTAAACATCGAAAGTGTGATGAGAGACCTAGGGACACAGGTGGACAGTGGTCTCACTTTCGATAACCACATCGCCACAACAGTCAGGAAATCCTTCTATGTGGCACACCTCATCACTAAGGGCTTTTCATCCAGAAAAAAGGAGGTCATTTTCCCACTGTACTCATCCCTCATTAGACCCATTATAGAGTATAATGCCCTGTTTGGTATGTACCTCACAAGACATTTGCAACAGCTGGAAAGGCCACAGAAATACCTCACTAAAATAATCACAGGCCTAAAACAGATGCCATATGCTGACCGTCTAAAAAAACTCCAGCTATACTCTGTGGCATATCGTCTACTCAGAGGCGATATCTGCTTAACATACAAGGCCATGTCAAACACTGAGCTGTTGGACATGCTCCACTTAAAGATACCCCAATCCCTCAGAGCCACACGCTCCAGGGATCTAAACCTTATCATCACAATGAACAAAACATGCTGAGCAGATAGGTTCCTGACCCAGAGACTCCCCATACTCTGGAATAGACTGCCCATACATGTCAAGCAGAGCGCCGCACTGGCCCTCTTCAAAAGGAACCTCGATGATTGGATTGGAGATAGGAAATTCACCACGGGGATCATGTCAGTTGCCCTGCTAGACAGGGGGCCAGAGAAGTAAATATTGTGGGAAGAAATATCCAGGGAATTGTTATGGCTAGGCTTGCATAGGCCTTAGGGCCGATAGCCTAGTACCAACCTATGAACCTATGAAAAAGATGAATGGTCTGAGGAACCGAAATGGACATGCAGAGTCACCCCTTTGCAGCTGAGGGATTTTAGTAGCCTGCTTTGGCTGCAAAGGCTGTTTATGAATCTTCTTCTTTTTGTGACTGGAAGAAGGAAGAACTGAGGAATTTGTAGTTTGTTCCATGGTTAAGCTGAACAAGATGCCTGATTCCCAGGGAAGCCTGGCAGCAGTTGTTAGTAAAACAGATAAATAGTAAAAAAGTAACTTTTTCCATCAAAAAGCATAGTAAAAAGCACTTAAAGTATTTATCTCAGTCTCCCCAAAGTAAAATAATGCAATATTTGACAGAGAAAAGTAGTTTTAAAGTACTTTAAAAAGTAACACTTTTTAAAAGATACTAAAAGTCACCTGACAGCCAATAAAGTACATTTTCCTAGCTTAAAATTAATATTTTCACAGAAAAGATGTAATTTATGTCATAAAAGTAAATGTAGAAGCCTATTTTTTTTTTTTTTTTTTTTTGCCCAAAGGGAACTTATCTGACAAGCAATGCATAGCATTACCTGACGGTCGATTCCCAAAAGCCCTTAATAGGAGGTCTCTTCAGCAGCAGGAAAGCTCTGAAGGTCTTTTCACCTAAACCTGTCTTTTTAGTCAACTCATCTCCAGCTGACTAATGATTTGAGCGTGTGGAAGGTGGCCTGAAGCTTTGGAAGCTGTCTGGTTGTTACACCATTATATCCCTGGCATGATATAACCCCTAGAGTTAAGGCTACAGCAGGAGTGATCCTAATGATGAACATTGTTTAATATTCAGGAGTTAGGACAGACAAGAGAAAGAAATGGTAACCATAACAAAGGAACTAAATGATAGCAGAGTGTAAGAAAAGAAATATGGGAGTGCTGTAGCATGTGATGTGGAAAAAGTCACTGACGTTGTAAATTAGTAAATGCAGTTATGTAAACCACAGTACAGATGTGAGGAGATAGCTGTCCCTAGTGTGGAAATAGCAGACAATACTAGAAAATATGGTATTTTGACAGAAGCTAGGAATTTGTCATGGTTAGTATTCGATAAAAATGTGAATCTGAGTGTTAATAAATGTTTGGCTTGGGAAAAAGATAAAAGGTAAATGAGGGGTTGAATAAAATTGTCCCATAAAGGGGATACTGCTTATGTTAATTATCCATACAGCAATCAAGAAATGTGAAGAAAAACTGACATGTTAAGTGGGAAGTAGAGAAACATGTGATAATAAAAATTACTCTAGCATACACAAGTGACGTGATATTAATATAAAAAAATAGAATTGGACTAGAGAAGTAATTTTGAAGGTATAAGTGTATTTATGACATGTGGGGATGAAATTGAAGAAAACAAAATGTAAAGGTATAAGGGTGTATAGGTGCGGTGCATATACTATATTTCTCCCAAACTGTTAAATAAAGATAGAAAACTGGTTAATTTATGAGAAACTTTGAAGCTGAGCTTTAAGAAAACACATACTTGATTAACGTTTTAGTGTTGGCAAAGTTAATATACAAAAAACAAGTAATCTCCATGGTATCCCCGAAGTCTCAAAACAACCCACTAAAGTATAGTGGGTCCAAAAACAAAACAGTGTAAGATACTTCTCTGTGTGGAAGATTTTCAGTCCATATATTTCTAGTTAATCACTGTATATTAATCAGATCAGACAATAGTAGTAGAAGTAGCGAATGTAAACTCATCTTAAGTCAAAACAATACAAAAAGTAATAATAGAAAATATATAATTGTACAGCATTACTAAGTATTCGAAAGTAATTGAAGCAAGGCAGGCAGTCTGTTTCCAGTCGAAAATCCTTTAGTAAGTACACAGACAAGTGATCCAAGTAAAACAAAAATAGAGTAATAGTTTCCTCACAAGCTTTCTAAATATATATATATATATATATACTTTTTACCAGGCATGGGAATGGTTTATTGTGCTATAAAACAAAGTGTTATTGGTACACATGTTAAATTCACATCCCTTCCCCCATCAGTGTGACATTCGAGCTGGTTTTGCCCTACTTAGTAGCTGTCATAATAATATATAACCCTTATGTACTTTAAATAAAATTTATAATGATGTGGTACCTCTTATTTAACCAAATTATGAAGTAGATTATTAAGTCTGTGATTTTATCCAAGACAATATGCTACATGGCTGGAAATATATCAACCATAGTTCATTTGGCAATCAAAATATATATATAAATATATACATATACATTTTGCATGTAAAAATCAGTTTCTATTTTCATAACCTATTGTTAACAAAGATCACTTTCGTCCTTCTAGACTTCTTCAGGTGTGTGTACAAGAACCCTAAAAACCTATATAATTGTATAATTAGTTAGTATTGTTATTACACATCATTTTGAATAAAGTGGAAAAAAGAAAAACAAGAAAAAAATAAAAATAAGAAAAAAATGTATGTATGATGATAGAAACAAAATATACACTTAAATTTCAACGGATTTAAAATGGCATTTAAAACCAATTACTTCAGGCAGAATCTAAATGGCAATTTAAATTAAATGCAACACTTTTCCCAGGTTTGAATGAGGCTATAAGTATCAAACCAGAACTCAAGCATAGGGCCAGTGTTCTTTGAATATATATTTTTATATTTTTTAAAACATATTTTAACATAAAGGAACAAGGAATACTGTTTAATTTGAATATGTATAAAATAATACATCCTTTTTCATGAATTTTAAACACATATAAGGTATTTGGATTGATCTAATTAATATTTATAAGATGTGTTGTCACATGTTTTTAGGATTTCCTATAAAAAGCAAGGATTTTAAATAAAATTTGTAGATCTGTTGAAGTCTGTATGACGAAAGCGCTTATCTATGTGGATTAAATAAAACTTCTTTTCTTATTTTCTGTGGACTAGTTATTGACGTTTCAGCAGTGCATTTGGTTCCTGGATCTTTTATGTACATGTGAGACTCCACCAACTCAAGTAGTGGGCTTCTGATACTCAACCACCAAAGGTAAGTGTGCTGACTGCTGAACCACGGAAACAGCTATAGGCTGCTAATTAAAACAATTATGTTCGAGAATGCAATAGGAAGAGGAACGTTCCACTTGCTTTGTATTCAGATGGCACAGTATGAACTAGCCTTTTATTTCTTTTTTTTATATATATATATATATATATATATATATATATATATATATTAAACCAGATTCTAAAACACTTGCTCTTAGTGTAAATAACTTACTCTCATGTAAGCCTGCCTTAATTCCAAAAGACTTGTTATGGGTGTAAGTGACTTAGTCCAGTGTAACGCCAGTCTTTAAAGTAGACTTATTCTAGGGTCAGATTCCAAAAGATTTGTTTTCAGTGTAAGTGACTAACCATGAGAGCAGGTATTTTGGAATCTGTCCCATTCTGAGTTTAAAGTATAAAATGCTTACTATAGTGCTTTGAATTTTACAATTACTGATATGGACTACAAACTAAAATGTTTATGTGTGAGAATACAGTAATGTTATAGGAAGAAGGATTTATTTTTATTTTTGAAGCAGCTGACTGTAATATATGTTTTATTAGCGATGCAGGACAGCCTTACCTCTCTCATAAGTAGGGGGGTCTGGACACTTCAGAGCACCTTGTTAAAAAGTAGCATATGAAGATAGTAGAAAAGCTGCTTGTATCAAGGGCAACATTGAAGAAGCACTGTATTAGATATAGGAATATGAAGGGGAAAAGGCTACTTTTGAGGGGGATTGCTCTGGGGAAACACAATTGTATCAAGATAGTACAATACAGGACAGACATATAGTTATTATTAAAACTACAGAATAGAAAAATAAAGGATACTGTGGTGAAAAGTATAGAAATCAGGGACATAATGTTCCAGAACAGTTCCAAGATTGTAATTAAATACAAGATTTTACGGCTAGACTCAGGCAAAGTCAGAATTGCTGGCACTATAGAATAAAAATAAGGAAAGGCAATAACTAGTATGAGAAAGTAACGAGGACTCAGTCATTTAATACAAATCATGTGAAAATGTTTCCAAAGGATGGGGCATTTTGGAATGGGGTAGAAGATAAATGTTAAATTTGTATACTATTCAGGATATTATGCTTATAGGTAAAAAAATAGAATATACAAATAAAATGCTTTCAGGGAAAGAAGATTTCCCATCTTCTGGGCCAGATGAGTGGTCAGGATGGTATGGCATGTGGGATATATAGCTTTAATTCAAATACCTAGCAAGCTGACATGTCATATGGTGCTGACCAATCCACATTGGTTATATTATTTCAGGTGCAAGTTAAGAGAATGTCTCTGAATCCTGGCCATAGTGTGCCACATTTTTTAATACCATTGTAGATGAAAAAGATGTTAAGTAATTTTTCTGAGGTTACAAATACTTTTCTACCTTTTCAAGCTTTATTCTTAAAAAGGGCACACAATTATACAGAGGCTACTGATGTTTAGGCTGCTGAGCTAAATAATCAAGCCAAAGAGTATATTTAGCAAGTTACATGATTCATAATAAGGGACAGAAGAGTTTGTGGTATAGGAAATGATAAAAGTGGGTCAGCTCTTAAAAGAAATAGGCCTGACCTTAAGAATAGCTAAAAATACATGCAAAGCAATTGAAATTATAAACATTGTGTTAAACAAATTAGCTTTGGAAACAAATGCATGCAGGATGAAATGGGAGTCAGAAAGGCAAAAAACAGAAATGGATTGAGACTGCATTGCAAAAATAAATACGAAAAATGCAGCCATGTAAGAATGCATCATAACAGCAATGCAGACATAAAAGAGATCCATTACATACTCAGAAAATATGCAATTCAAATCAAGTCACATGTACGAGATGTGACTGCAAGCACAAGCGGAAGGATTATCCTACTTAATCCTACGTAATAAGAAGGCATTTTTCCAAGCATGAATAAAAGGAATGATGACTGTATTCAAAAGAATGTACATTCCATTAAACACAATTTGTAAATGAGCTGTGAAAAGAATTGATACAATAAAGACTAAATGCACCAGAAAGAGTTGATGCAACAAAAACTAATTGCACCAGAAACATTCAGACAAACAGGGAATTCAGACAGTTGATAAGAAATGCTGAAGATTAATAAAACTGTTGAATTTAAATGAGACATTAATAGACTGCAATACTATGCCTAAATACATTTTTAAACACTGGTACTAAAAGACATATTTTTATTTTTATTTATTTTATTTTACATTTGTTGACCGGGCTAGTCTATCTGGATACATGTCCATTTTCAGTAGAGGCCCGGGGAGATAAGTTCCAAAATAGAACAATGAAATAATGAAAACAACAACATAACAAATAAGCAACATTAAACAAAAATCATATTTACAATGCATATTACAGGTTAACACAGTAAATTCAGCAATGCAGCATGCAGGCATAATATAGCATACTGTTACAATATATGATGTTCTAGAGGGAGATAGTATTGAGGTCAATAAGGAAGGAGTCACAGTTTAAGAGTAGAAAGGGTAGGTAGAGCAAAGTATGAAGAGACACATAACTAATCAGGCTTAGTACAGGGGCATAACCAGTGTGTTGTGAGGAACACTTTCAATTTGTTTTTGAAGAGTGATAGTGAGGGAAGTGAGGAAAGTTCACTGGGGAGGAGATTCCAGGCTTTTCCAACAGTATTAGAGAAGAGGGAGTCGCCGGCCTTGTTGTTTGCTTTAGAGGTATGTACTAGAAGTTTGCGAGAAGACCTTAAGGATTTCAGGTTTTTATAGGGGGTGATGAGGGTGGATAGAATAGGAGTTTTGGTAGGTTTGTAAAGAGTGTTGAGGGCTATAGATCGTTGATGGAATTTAATCAGGTTTTGTAGTTATAGCCATCCCAGCTGCTTTATATTAATGCAATGGTGGGTTCTAAATGGGTTGCCTGTAGCAAATCTGGTGATGTTATTCATACTAGGCTATCTGCCCCAGGGCATTTATAAGCCTAGCCAAACTGTGTTTGGCTTTCCCACCCTTTTAGATTAGTTGACTGTGCCTCTGTATAGTAGGTCACAGAAGGTAGCCCTTTTAAGGTTAGTTTACTGTACCTCTGTCAAGCAGGGACACAGAAGAGATCCCAGGGGTAAACTTACGATCTCCCATCCACTCGTCAAGATTTCTCTTGAAGAGGGTCAATGAGGGGCTCTGCCTAACATGGAATGGGATTTTGTTCCAGAGTGAGGGGAGCCTCTGGGATATGAATCTGTCCCTCCAGCATGTCCTATTTATTTCTGTGCTGAGGTTCAAGTCCCTGGAGCATGTAGCTCTAAGGGATTTGGATTTCCTGAGGTGAAGCATGTCCATTAATTCTGGGTTGGACATGGCTTTATACATCAGACACAGATTGCCTCTGAGTAGGCTGTACGCAACTGAGTAGAGCTGGAGTTTCTTTAGCCGAGCTGCATAGGGCATCTGTTTGAGCCCCTTGATCTTCTTGGTGAGGTACTCTTGGGGTCTTTCCAGTTGCTGCAGGTGTTGGGTAAGGTACATCCCAAATGGGGCATTGTATTCAATTATGGGCCTGATAAGTGATGAGTAGAGGGGCACAATGACCTCCCTTGATCTAGATGTGAATCCTTTCATGATAAGGTGGGCTATATAGAAGGTCTTTCTAATCACTTTGGCAATGTGATTGTCAAAGGAGAGATTGCTATCTACTTGGGTCCCCAAGTCCCTAATTACTTCTTCCGTACTTAATGGATTATCACCTATGTGGTAATTTGTGGGCACTTTATTTTTCCCAAAGGGGATGACTATACACTTTTTGGCATTAATCTTTAGGCCATGGCTTTGGCACCAGTTATCCGTCTCTGTGACACCCTTTTGGAGGATTCTTGTGTCAGCAGGAGAGTCGATTATGGCACCCAGTTTGCAGTCATCTGCGAACTTGGTCAGCCATAGTCCACCCGTGTTAGCCTGTACCTCTGAGAAATATATACCGAACAAGAGAGGTCCCAGGACTGAGCTTTGTGGGATGCCACTTGTAACTGGTTTAGAGTCTGACATGGCACCTGCTATTCTGACCATGTGGGTTCTATCCCTGAGCCAGTTTGCAACCCATCTTGTGACATAGGGGTTGATATTTAAGCTGGTGAGCTTATTTATGATGCCCAAGTGGGGTATTGTGTTGAAGGCTTTTGCGAGGTCCAGGTAGGCTGTGTGGACTACCTCCCTTCATCTATGGCTTTGGTAACTGTTTCAAAGAAGTCAACCAGGTTCAAGAGGCAAGATCTGCCCTTAACAAAGCTGAATTGGGTAGGATCCAGTGTCTGGAGGTTCCCACTGTCTTTGTTTATGATTTCCATGATGATACGATCCATAGTTTTGCAGACCAGGCTAGTCAGGCTTATAGGGCGATAGTTTTCGGGGTCTGTTGTGGCACCACCTTTGTGAAGTGGGACCACTATTGCTGTACACCATTCCTTGGGTACATATCCTGTAGTAAGGCTGAGATTGAACAGTGACTTTATATGAGGGTTTAGTTCTTCTTGGAGCTCATGTAAGACACAGCCCGGGACACCGTCTGGTCCTATTGATGCTGTGTTTTTTGCCTTGGAGAGGGCAGCTCTCACCTGTGCATCTGTGATCTCATGAAGGCTACACTCTGTTGGGATAGACATTTGCTCTTTTGGGGGTGAAGGGGGGAGAAGTTTGCACTGAACCTTTCTGCCAGGATGTTGGCAATGTCTCTGGGTTCAGTGTATTTTTTGTCATTTTGCACTAACTCAGAGCATATCTGGGAGTTGCCTCCCAGGTTTCTGACATAACTAAAGAAGGCCTTGTGATTATCTTTAGTGTCTTGTGCAATTTTTCTTTCGAAGCTGGCCTTAGATGATTTTATGAGGGATCGTAGTTTCTTGCTAGTACTTAACAGAGACACCTTCCCTTTTTGGGATTTTGCTCTATCATGTAGTAGCTTTCTCCTTCTGCTGTATAGCTTATTTATGGCTGGGGTCCACCAGACAGGTCTCCTGCCTTTGGCGGAGTGAGTCTTGGTTTTATTTGGGATAGCATGCTCTATGCATTCCTGTAGGTGTCCATAGAATGCTTTTGTAAAGGATTCTGCATTTTGGGCCATATTTTCCACTGGCCCGGGGGCTTTGAAGGATTCCACCTCAGTTTTGAGAAGTGTGAAGTTTGCTTTTGAGAAGTTCTTCACCGTGGTTTCCTTGGCTAGGGGTGGGGATGGAATAATGTCCAGTGAGATTAGTTTATGGTCTGATCTTACCAATGAGGGGTATACCTCTGGTGTGGAACATAGAGACCCCATGTTGGTGATGACTAGATCCAATATGTTTTCCCCTCTTGTGGGAGTGGTGAACAGTTGTTCCATAGCATTTGAGTTTATAAATTCTAGGAACCATTGGGCGAGGGTGTTTGTGCTTGAGTAGTTTTCTCAATCAATGTTTGAGTAGTTGAAGTCACCCAATATAACGGTGCTTGGAGAGACCTTCATATTCTCCAGTGTTCTCAGGAAAGCCGAGTGAGGTTCCTGTGTTTGGGAGGGTGGTCTGTAGCAGGCTACAAACTGAAAGGCAGTTTTGCCCACTGTTAGTTGCACATGGATGGTCTCTGATGCTTCATGCAGTGCCACTAACCTGGGGGTGTGGGTATCTTTGATAAATATGGATACTCCCCCTCCTTTTGTGGTTTGGTCCGAGTTTTGGAGCCGGAAAGCATGGTATGAAGTATAACCTGTTAGTGCTGGGGTGCTCTCAGGAGCCTTGAACCAGGTTTCTGTTACTGCACAGATATCAATATTCTCCATACTGAGGAGAGTCTCGAGTGCATGTATCTTGAGGTTTAGACTTCTAGCGTTGAGCAGCATTACCCTTAGTTTTTTTTTTTTCTTTGTGTTGTCTATGGAGGTGGGTTTGTCTTTTGAGCCTTGCCTAAAAAAGGCACTATGGGGGAGGCAAGAGCCTTTGTCAGTATTAGAAAACCCAGGGGTGACAGGTGCAAGCCGTCCCTAGTGAAGCAATGTGGCTTATCGAGCATGTCATCCCAGGCTGACAGACACTGGATCCCCTTTGGATGACACCAATACTTTAGCCAATTGTTAAAATTGATCATTTTGTCTTTATACTGTGGCATCATTCTTGGTGAGGGTAAGATGCTACTCAAGGTCAGGGTCATATCGGCCTGGGCTACATGATCAGAGAGCTCCTCTATGTCTTTTTTCATGTAGTCCAGGGAGGTACATCTCAGGTCATTCACACCAGCATGGATAATGATGGAGTCATATTTGTACTTGCTTTGCAGTGACCTGAGTGCTTGTGTTATGTGGTGGATCCTGGCACCCGACAGGCAGCTTACAGTGACCTTCTCCTTGTTCAGCCTGGTGAGTGGGACGTCAGTGTGTCTGACAATAGAGTCACCTATTACAAGTGTATTAGGTGTGTTGTTTAGCCTTAAGGGTTGTGACTGTGTGGCACACTGACTTTGTGAGCTATGTGCTATGTGGGTATTGTTTCGTTGTAGGGGTTGCTTGGATGTCTGCTTTGGAGGTCTCTGCTGCTTAGGCAGCTTTTATTTAGAGCCTGTGAGTATGTTTTTGTGTGTTTATGTGCTTGGTTTGCGGATGCGATAGGTCTATTGAGACTGGATTTGTGGTGTGCGTGGTTACCTTCTCCTCCTGACAGGCTGTGCCAGTACTGGGTTGAGAGAGCTTAGCCTCCAGTTTGGCTATATAGTTGCATCTCTCACATATATTTGAGCTTGTTGGGAGGAGGAGAGGGTGGTCTATATACATAAGGCAGTTGTAAAATTGCCTCAAGATTCCCAGATTCACCAGCTGGACTGGAGAGTAAACCCAAAACTGACCTTTGGACATGCCTGAATAATATAGGGAACTAATTGACTGATTAGAAAGAACCAATAGGGAGCAAGTGCTAAAAAGGAGTATAAGAGGATGTAGTGCTTAAGTTTATTAGTGTTTACCTATGAGATTACTTGTACGATCAAGTGCAGGGCTTTAGAATGAAAACAGAGTGCTTATTTTGAGATTTAGAGCAGTTCTAAGGGAAAAAGTGAAGAGCAGACTTTGTGGAGCTGGGAATAGTTTAAACCTGTTTAAGCGGCACTGCCCGACACTGCTCTGTGTGCAAGACCGTGCAAAAAGAGAGTTGCAGGGTTTTAAGAGAGAGAGATCAAGGAGTTTGGAATTGACCCAAAATGGCCAATAAAACTACAGCTTCTAGGCAGTAACCACTCCTACAGGGACAGGCAGGCTGCTCAGTGTTAACCACTGCCACTGGTGAACACAGAGACTTCCTTTTAGCCCAAGCAAGCACTGGCCTCCAAGAAACTTACAAACAGTTCAGAACAGCAAATCTGTAACTGAACTTTCTTAAATTTCAGAAAGTGGGAAAAAGCAAGTTTTTTTGGGGGGGGTTGTTTCAGTTTAAGGGTAGCAGAGATACACAAGTAGCAAAATAGTCAGAACAGTGCAATAAATGACCCCACACCTGAGTGCTAGGCCAGAGTCAGGTAAAATGCAATTTTAAGAAAACTGATTTTAAATTAAGTGCAACACAAGAAATGCAGTAAACAGGCTCTAGATTTGTTCTAAATACTGTTTCTAATACAGATATCAACTTTAGCAAGCCGGAAAATGACGAAAAGTAGGTGGCAAAGCAGTAATTTTAAACAAAAAAATCAGAAGAAAATACTTACAATCTCAAAAGTGGCTCCTTTCTTCTCTCAGCATTTTCTCCCCTTGGTAGGTGCTTCAGCAACAACTATCAAGCCTAGAAAGATGCCAAAACCACGGGGCAGCAGGGTTTTAAGAGAGAGAGAGAGATCAAGGAGTTTGTAACTGACCCAAAATGGCCAGTAAAACCACAGCTTCTAGGCAGTAACCACTTCTACAGAGACAGGCAGGCTGCTCAGTGTTAACCACTGCCACTAGTGAACACAGATACTTCCTTTTAGCCCAAGCAAGCACTGGCCTCCAAGAAACTTACAAACAGTTCAGAACAGCAAATCTGTAACTGAACTTTCTTAAATTTCAGAAAGTGGGAAAAAAGCAAGATTTTTTTTTTTTTTTAGTTTAAAGGTAGCAGAGATACACAAGTAGCAAAATAGTCAGAACAGTGAAATAAATGACCCCACACTTGAGTGCTAGGCCAGAGTCAGGTAAAATGCAATTTTAAGAAAAATGATTTTAAATTAAGTGCAACACAGGAAATGCAGTAACCAGGCTCTAGATGTGTTCTAAATACTGTTTCTAATACAGATATCAACTTTAGCAAGCTGGGAAATGCCGAAATGTAGGCGGCAAAGCAGTAATTTTAAACAAAAAAAATCTGAATAAAATACTTAAAATTTCTAAAGTGGCTCCTTTCGTCTCTCATCGTTTCCTCCCCTTGGTAGGTGCTTCATCAACAACTATCAAGACTGGAAAGATGCCAAAACCACAAGGCAGCAGGGTTTTAAGAGAGAGAGATCAAGGAGTTTGGAATTGACCAAAAATGGCCAATATAACTACAGCTTCTAGGCAGTAACCACCCCTACAGGGACAGACAGGCTGCTCAGTGTTAACCACTGCCACTGGTGAACACAGAGACTTCCTTTTAGCCCAAGCAAGCACTGGCCTCCAAGAAACATACAAACAGTTCAGAACAGCAAATCTGTAACTGAACTTTCTTAAATTTCAGAAAGTGGGAAAAAAGGAAGATTTTTTTGTTTTTTTTTTTGTTTTAGTTTAAAGGTAGCAGAGATACACAAGTAGCAAAATAGTCAGAACAGTGCAATAAATGACCCCACACTTGAGTGCTAGGCCAGAGTCAGGTAAAATACAATTTTAAGAAAACTGATTTTAAATTAAGTGCAACACAGGAAATGCAGTAAACAGGCTCTAGATGTCTTCTAAATACTGTTTCTAATACAGATATCAACTTTATCAAGCCGGAAAATGCTGAAAAGTAGGTGGCAAAGCAGTTATTTTAAACAAAAAATAAGAAGAAAATAATTAAAATCTCAAATATGGCTCCTTTCTTCTCTCAGTGTTTTCTCCCCTTGGTAGGTGCTTCAGCAACAACTATCAAGCCTGGAAAGATGCCAAAACCACGGGGCAGCAGGGTTTTAAGAGAGAGAGAGATCAAGGATTTTGGAATTGACCCAAAATGGCCAGTAAAACTACAGCTTCTAGGCAGTAACCACCCCTACAGGGACAGACAGGCTGCTCAGTGTTAACCACTGCCACTGGTGAACACAGATACTTCATTTTAGCCTAAGCAAGCACTGGCCTCCAAGAAACTTACAAACAGTTCAGAACAGCAAATCTGTAACTGAACTTTCTTCAATTTCAGAAAGTGGGAAAAAAGCAAGATTTTTTTTTTTTTTTTTTTTTTTTTAGTTTAAAGGTAGCAGAGATACACAAGTAGCAAAATAGTCAGAACAGTGCAATAAATGACCTCACACTTGAGTGCTAGGCCAGAGTCAGGTAAAATGCAATTTTAAGAAAACTGATTTTAAATTAAGTGCAACACAGGAAATGCAGCAAACAGGCTCTAGATGTGTTCTAAATACTGTTTCTAATACAGATATCCACTTTAGCAAGCCGGAAAATGATGAAAAGTAGGCAGCAAAGCAATAATTTTAAACAAAAAATCAGAAGAAAATACTTAAAATCTCAAATGTGGCTCCTTTCTTCTCTCAGCATTTTCTCCCCTTGGTAGATGCTTCAGCAACAACTATCAAGCCTGGAAAGATGACAAAACCATGAGGCAGCAGGGTTTTAAGAGAGAGAGATCAAGGAGTTTGGAATTGACCCAAAATGGCCACTAAAACTACAGCTTCTAGGCAGTAACCACTCCTACAGGGACAGGCAGGCTGCTCAGTGTTAACCACTGCCACTGGTGAACATTCATTGTTATTGTGGGACATTTCCAATTTGCTAAGTTTATTTTTAGATAGCTTAGTAAAAATGGGTGAGGCGTAAAGACGTGTAGAGATTAGATGAGTGTGAGCTGTAGTAGTTTTAGCTGTAGGTAAAAGGAAGGTTTTAATCCTATAGAGAGCACCAAGTTTTTTGTTGACAGTTTTTATGGTATTGTTAATATGGATATCAAAGTTCAGATTGTTGTCAATAGTGATACCCAATAGTTTGGTAGTTGGGTCTGGTGATATAATAGTTTTATTGGTAGGGATAACTGAGAAATCAAGAGGAGTGGACTTGTGGGTAGGAGAGAAGGGGTTAGTCTTTTTGGGGTTTAGGAGAAGGCACCTATGTGTGAACCATTGTTCAACTGTGTTAAATACTTTCTGAGTAAGAGAGTGAATTTCAGAAGAGGAAGTGGCTGAGCATATCAGTGTGGAGTCATCAGCATATTGTATGCATGTGGCTTGGGGGGTGGCAAGATGAAGGTCATTAATAAATATGGAAAAAAGTAGCGGTCCTGGGATGGACCCTTGAGGGACACCAAGATTAACGGGCAGGAGGGTGGATAGAGACTTGTGCCATAGTACGGCCTGTTGTCTTTTATCAAGGTAGGACTGGAACCATTTTTTGGAAGATGTATCTAGTGACAGGGATTTAAGTATTTTGATGAGAATCTGGTGATTTACCATGTCAAAAGCTTTAGACAAGTCAATAAATAGTGCTGAAGAAAGCTTGTTAAGGTTGCGGTTTTTATTGATACAATCCGTGAAGGAAAGAAGGGCAGTACTAGTGCTATGTGAAGGTCTGAATCCATGTTGACAGTTGGAAAGTAAATTATTTTGGGTTAGATGGTCAAGTAGTTGTCTATGAATGCATTTCTCCATGATCTTTGCCAAAGGAGAGAGAAGGGCAATGGAGCGGTAGTTGGAGAGTTCAGTGGAGTGTCCACCTTTATGGAGGAGGATAATGTGGGAAATTTTCCATAAGCTAGGGATATGACTTTTGGTAATAGTTCTATTGATCAGAATGGAAATGGGATAAGCAATAGCTTTGGCTGATTGTTGTAGGAATTCAGCAGGTAGTTTCTGTAGTATGGTTAGAATATATTTTATTCTACATTGCTTCACTAGAGGGGGGATTGTAGCCATGGATGCAACCTTTTATAACGATTTAATGCTTAATATGTTAAATAATGACGCTGCATATAAGAGGATTGACAAACAACAAATAGCATCACGGACGCAATATGTCCATGACACACTTTATGATATGCTCATGACTAGGTCCATTGACAAACCCCTTTATGACTATCTGCTGGTAGAGCTTCCCCTTATTCCTATTGTTAAAGGCTTGCCGAAGCTGCATAAGAACATATATCCACCACCTTTGCGTCCTATTGTGTCAGGTGACCATTGGGTAACCTACAATGCATCACTCTATGTGCAGACTAAATTAGGAGCCTTCGTGAAGCGGGTACCTACGATCCTTCTTGACTCCTATAAACTCTTGGATGACCTGAAGTTGAATATGATAACAGATAAAATAACAGATAGAACTTTATTAGTAACTTTAGACATTGAAAGTTTATTTACTAAGATCCCCAATGAATATGGTCTAGATGCGATAAGAAACCATATGACACAACTTGGCACTATAAATAGTGAAATCATGAATATATGCTGTCTATTGGACTTAATTCTAAACAATAATGCTTTCCTTTACGACAATGTGGCATATGCGCAAACATGGGGGGTTGCCATGGGCACCCCCTGTGCCAATGCATATGCCAACCTTGTCGTACTGGAATGGGAAAAGGAGTATATATTTAATGATTTGAGATTTGCAAATGTCGTACTATACAGACGTTTTGTAGACGACATATTAATAATATGGAATGGTGATGCAGATGGTCTTATTTCCTTTATTAACTACATGAATAGTGTCACCTCGTTCTTTAAATTTAGCCACGATTTTTCTTATCACAGTGTGAATTTCCTAGATATCACCATCAAGAAGGATAATCAATGTAAGCTAGTGACGACGCTTTGTAGGAAATCCTGCTGGAGGAATGGGATCCTCCATTATGATAGTTTACACCCGCGACATATTTTTCATAATATTATAAAGAACCAGATGAGCAGGATTGATAAAATCTGTAGTGACAAATTGGATACACTTAATTTAATGGACACCCAGAGGAAGCTTTTTATGGATAGGGGTTATCCCACCAAATTGATTGATGAAGTAAAAGAACCTATACCTGATAACACCAGACTCCAGGCTAAAAAATTTGTTAATTATCATAGTTATAATAAGAATATGGTTAATATCCCATCTTATGATATGAAATTTACTAATGATGTACAGTATTTAACCAATATAGTAAGGGGTAACTGGAAGATCCTACTTTCAGATATGTCTGTCTCAGAAGTTGTTAGTGAAAAACCGATGTTTAGGTACATGAATTGTATGAACCTAAAGAGACTTTTATGTAAGGAGAAGTTAATCAATACATCTACTGACATTAGATCTCTGATGAAAACAGGTACCTTTCCATGTGCAAAATGTTCTTACTGTGATTACATTTGTAAAGAATGTGGTTTTACACCCCCAGGTACTGGAATGAATATATTGCCAACGCATTATGCGAATTGTAATACCAAGAATGTGATCTATCTTGCCACCTGTATTCTCTGTGATAGTTACTATGTGGGATTGACCTCACGGAGACTAAGAGATCGAATCTATGACCATGTATACAATATCAGGAAAAACAACCTTAATAATGCCTTGGCCCTACATTGCAGCACTCACCCTAAACACAGTTTTGTGTTTCAGGTGTTACAGGTGGTAGATCCCAACAGGAGGGAGGGTGACCACTTGAATACCTTGGAGAGTTTTGAATTAAGGTGTATTTTGAGACTCAAGGCTCATTTACCACCAGGCCTGAACTCCGTAGTCAATCTCCGACCAGCTTTGATAGGTCCTAGTTAACCTGATCTGTTTTGTTATGCTTAATCTGGTTATTAATTGTGTATATATATCTCATAATTGTGATCTGGAAATTTATATTCCTTTGTAAAGCATAGAAACTTGCACTGACATATTTATTATGATAAACAATGGTAACACCGGGTTTTATCTTTCTATCTATCAGTGCTTATTTATATAAATTTATATGAATTACTGTGATACATATACAAAATTTCTGTGCTATACTATGTCGTAGTATCTCATGATTTACCTGGCTATTGATTCGAATATTTGGCCGGCTTGCCTTTAACATACAGGTTTTACGGAGAGTATGACTTCTTCATGCATATATGCTTTTCCTTTTTGTTGTCCGAATAGGGACACTGGTGCTATTTAACTATTTTATGCTTTTGAGAATGATAAGAGACCCTAATGTTGTTTTTGAACTCTTGAAATTTTTGAACTTTTGATCTATTGAGTCTCTTTATGTTTTGTTTATATATTTGTGCTTTGTACATTTATGTTGGCTCTTTGGAATTCTTAGTGCTTATGGCATTGATACATCTACTATGCATTGTTTTTATAACTATTTGGTCTGGTTTTTGATATGACCATTTGGCTAGGTATGCCGTTATTGATGTTAATTAAAGGCATAGATTTGTAACTACATATTTGGCATGGTAAATTACTTTTAAAGTGGATGCCATTATGTATTATATTTGTCATGATTAAATATTTGTGAATGATTGTATCTAGATTTTCTAGATATTATATTAGTTTTAGTTAGTTGATGTTTTAGTATATATTTTTATATTTTGCACTTTAATGGGGAATACATATATTGCGCTTTAATGACCGTATATGCTTAAGGCATTAGTCAGTTAGCCTTTGGTTTGACATTTGGTGTTCATTGGAAATCAAATGGAGTTCTTGAACTTTTTGAACTTTTTGAACTTTTTGTATTTTTTGGACATCATGAACAGCATATATTATGTTTTGGAGTGTACGCCAATAATATCTGGCTACTTATGATGTTTTTACCATCTTTCTAGCACAGTAACTACTTTGCCGTAGCTTCTGTGTTTTATGTCATGATTCCTGTTACAATTACTGGTGGAAACGGCATAATGTTTTCCTTGTCTTTGGACAAGGACTTACATGGTACAGATGATGGTATTTTGATCGCAAGATTGCTTTTTTGCGAAAAGCTCTTTGCGAAAAGTTTTTAAATAAAAAGTTGAGATGGACTAGTTGTTTTCCATGCATCAATGAAGACTTATACAAATGTTAATGAAGAAGCTGTTTTTGATAATGGGTATCTGTCACGGATATCCATTTATATACTTTTAATCTTTGATAATTTCACCAGCAATAGCTTGGCGTTATTATGCCTTAGTTGATATAGGTTGGTTTATTGTAGTTGGTTGGATAAGCCTTGAATTTTATACCTCTAATAATATTGAATAAAGTGGAACACTATGAAGTAGGCGTCCTGATTAGGTAAGAAGATTGCTAAGCAAAGCTGCATTCTGAACTATTCCCTTCTCCAAGTATGGGCATTACTTCCTGAATAACACTAATGAGGCGCATTGTTAATAATCAGGGAATTCCTTGTATTTTAACATCTTGCGCTAAATCTACTGAATATAAAAGTTCCAATGATGGTTATTGTTGAGATAACAAACAATTTTACTATGATGTTTATTTTAAAATGATGTACTAGGTAGATGAATGTACTACTACTATGCATTTTAATGATAATGAGTTTTGAATGTATTGATTGTTAACCATTTGATTAATTGGATAATTGTATTAATGCATTTTTATAAAAGATAATGGAAGTCTCTGCGAGAATGTAACCTGATGAAGCGCAATCTCATTGCGTGAAAGCGCTTGTTCCTGTTTTATTTTTTTATATTATTTTTTTATATTTTTTTTATATTTTTTTATTAAATGTTATCTGGATTATATCGTGGTGGTTTCAAGCAATTTTTTCAGCATGGTTAGAATATATGTTGATGGGACAGGTTGAATATGAAAAGGAGGGGGTGAGGTTAATTTGTAGGAAGGTAGAGTGAAGTTATTAGGTGATAGTTGACTAGCTAGTGTTTGGATAGCATTTGTAAAAAAGGTATTGAAAGCATTGGCTGTATTCATTGGATTTTTGTGGTCAGTATTTTGAGGGTTTGGAGTAGTGGATTTACCTGGATAGAGTAGTTGGTTAATGCTAGTCCAAAATTGTTGTGGGTTGTTTTGATTAGCTTGTTGAGATTGTAGGTAGTAGTTTCTTTTATCGGAAATTATAGCTTTCTCGGTCTCATTTCTAAGCTGTCTAAAGGGTTGATGTTCTTCGTGTTTCACTGTTGCAGTCATTACATTTGGGTAATCTGCTGGCAGGTTGCCCTCAGTCGGCCTGAATTCCAAAGTCTTGGGTCCTGTGTCGGTTGCTGTCTCCTCTTTCATGACGTCAGGTCGTCAGCGGTATAAAACATGCAGCCGATGCCATTTTCTTTAGTTTTTCTTGCCCCCGATGTCAGGTGCCCCCAAAAAGGTAGCAAAAATATATATAAATATATATATATATATATATATATATATATATATATATATATATATATATATATATAAAATCTACAAGCAAATACAGCCCATAGGTTGTAGAAGATAGAGAAGGAAAGATAAACTCCAGAATGACAGGGGGATGGCGGGAGGGTAACCTCGACTGCAACAGTGAATACACTCAAACATCTACATTTATGGTAAGTGTACACAACTGTACTATGTTCTTCGTGTTTCACTGTTGCAGTCATTACATTTGGGTAGAATCCCAAAGCTATGGTTGGGAGGCTGGAGCTAAACAGCATTAGGGGTGGCTATAAGGCCTTACAGAACTGCAGTGGCAAAGACTGCCCTGGATTTAGAGTAAAGAGGCAAATGATAATGCTTTGGAAAGGTGTGAACAGAACTCCCAAGTAGCAGCCTCTAGAATGTCTTTGGTTGATACTCCACTGAGAAAGGCTGCGGAAGTAGCTGTAGCTCTGGTGGAATGAGACCTAATGCCTTGGGCACAGGTTTACCATGGTGCAAGTAGCAGAAATGGATGCAGTGGCTTATCCACTTTGATATAGTCTGCTTTGAAATGGCCTTGCCTTCTGATCCTGCAGCATATGCCACTAGCAATTGCTCAGTTTTTCTTAGAGCTTTAGTCCTGCTCAAGTAGAATGTTAGCTGTCTGTGTACGTCCAAGGAATGCAGAATTCTCTCCCCTTTGTTCTGAGGATTTGGATAAACGGTTGGCAGATGAATTGTTTGGTTAAGAGCCACACTGGAAACCACCTTAGGCATAAAAGTAGATTTGAATACACTCGAACATCTACATTTATGGTAAGTGTACACAACTGTACTTTGGTCTACAGGGTTTTTAGTCTTTCTGCATTTTGCCCAAAGTTTATTTCTAAGATTTATTTTGTGTTTGGTTTCTTTTGACATCCATGGTGCAGAGTTGGTTTTAATTCTAATTAATCTGGTTGGAGCATGGTGGTTGAGAATGGCAAGGAAGTTAGAGTTAAAGTAACTAACGGCTTCATCTAAAGGGAGGTATTGTAAGGGAGACCTGTTGCAAGCTTTTATTTCCATTTGGAATAGTTCAGGTTAAAGTTCTTTTTAGATCTGTTGCTTTTGACAGATGTTGGAATGGGAGTATTGGTTTTATGTCTGATGATGTAGGTAAGTAAGTGGTCACTTAAATCATCAGGGAGAGTTCCAGAATCATAAATGTGAGGATTATGGTTCATGAGAATCCAATCTAATAAGCTTGATTTCTTGTTAGATTTATTTATCCTGGTGGGGGAGGTAATGATTTGTGAATACCCATATAGGTTAATATAGGTTGTGGGGAGGCTGCTACAGTAGCAGTTCCAATCATTGTTTGTGTCGCCTATGATTATGGTTTCTTGGGGCAGGTGTTGGGAAAGCCAGCAAAGTATATTTTCCATGGTGGCAGTGTTGTTACCAGGTGGTAGATACATACAGATAATATAGATGGATTTGGCATTGTTAAGATGAAGTTTGGAGATAAGAATTTCTGTATTGGAGTCTATAGGTAGTTTACAGTTGTGAGTGGTTAATTGTAAGTTGGATTTATATAGAATAGCAACCCCATCACCTTTCTTGGTTACTCGGTCTAGTCTCAGGATATTATATCCAGGTGGGATGATTTCATTGTCTTTGATTACAGGTTTTAACCATGTTTCTGTTAAGCAGAGAATATCAAAGGAGTAGATTTCAGTTAGAGCTTGGAGTTTAGTTACTTTATTGTTGATGCTACATATATTAAGATGAGCTACTAAGAGGGAGTTTGATGGTTTGGAGAGGGCATGAGTAGGTGATTGTTTGTGGTTATGGAGAGAGATAGGAGTTGTTTTTGGGCCTGGGTTAGGGTGGATGTCACCATCCTTTAATGAGAGTAGTGGACTTAGATAGTTTGGATTAGGGAATCTGCTGTATAGAAGTAGGCCTTTCATGGGATTTAGATTGTTGTATTTTGTGTGTAGTGTTCTATGATACTTAGGAAATATGTAGTTAAGTGAAGATGTTATATTAGCATGAATAAAAAGGAGAGAAGGGGTTGGAGAGTTGGTTTCCTTATTAGGGTAGTTTAGGTTTGGATATAGTGTGTTTTCAAAGGAGGTGAGTAGATGGGTGAAGATTAAAGGAGGTAGTAGTGAGAGTGTGAATAAGAGTAGGACATAAGATGGGGTGGGTGGTTTATAGATTGTATGAATAATTATAGATTGTCTATTGGTAGAATAAAGAAGTAAAAAGGGTGAGGATGAAAGAAGGGAGAAGGGTGTGGTGTGATTAAAGGGGAGTGGTGAGAGGTTAGATATGAGTGAAGTTGGGTAATTGTGGAGTGTTAAGAGAGTAAAGGTAGGAGGAAGAGTGTGTTAGAAGAGTAATGGTAAGAGCAAGAGGTGCGTTTAGAGAGTAATGGTAAGAGGAAGAAGTGTGGTTAGAGAGTAATGGTAAGAGGAAGAGGTCCGTTTAGAGAATAATGGTAAGAGGAAGAGGTGTGGTTAGTAAGTATAAGGGTAGGACTCCTGGGGTGGGTGAGAATTGGGGGTAGGTAAGGGAGCGGAGTGAGCCCACAGGGCGAACAGAGTGGGTAGAAACAGATACTGAAGCAGTTAGCGAAAAACAATCAGCTGGACTAATTCCTGGTGGTAGATTGGAATAGAATAGATGCTAGAAAGTTGTCTGTACTCAGTAGTGGGGCGTTGGGTGTTTGCCGGACCTCCTGGATCCAAAGGTTCAGTTGGTCCTGCTTGCGTCCCTTCAGGTCCGCATGGTGGTGACGGACCTGCTCACCAGTCCTTGGAATCCCTGTGGCACTAGTGAGATCATGAGCCAACCGGTCCCACGCCTCAGCCCTGTATGCTCACCAGAGGACCTGGCCCTGCATGAGTTGGGCCTCATGATTATGGACTAGGAGCCAGACCATGTACCTGGACTCCTCAACACCCCACCTCTGTGCTCGAAAGCGACTACCCTCTCCTACTCCTGTCATTCTGCCTGCAGATCAGTTCTACAATCGTTTATGCTGTGTATTCCCGCCTATGGGGCTTATATAGTCCGTTTTTCCCGCACATATCTGTGATTGGCCATTTTGGAATTGTATCAACTTCAGTAAACCTGCATTGTCATGCTCTAGTTTGTATTCATTCCTATATATTAGCTATTATTGCATTTACAGGTACTGCTGTCATGGCTTAGTGGTTCTGTACTTTGACTATGGTGTATAGTATCTTGGGTTCGAACCTGGCCACTGCTTTTTATTTTTCATGACTGTCTGGACATGCTGAGGGGTGTGTCTGTGTAAAGGCAGTTTTGATACGGCTTGCTCAACGTTGCCCGTCGGTTAGCTTGTTTGCGGGGTGCGCAGCTACGCGCAAACGGGGTACGCTGCTTTAAGCCTCATTTGGCTATCGGCATGCATATTACGCTCAGCTCAGTTAGGGGCACATAGATTTAGCATGTTAAACCACTGCTCAGCTACAGGCACTCATTTTGCACCAGTTAAACCACTGCTCATCTACGGGCACATGCACTCACTCTGTTAAACTGTAGCTCAGCTATAAGCACATCTGGCATTTTTTCTTCTTTTGTTACCTCACATGTCTTCAATATAAATGGGCTATTTCATTACATTTTACATATATTGGGGTTTTATGTGTACATATTTGTCAGGGACTTGTTTCCTGCTTATTTTGAAAAAAAAAAATTGGTGCTGTGGGGGCTCGAATCATGAATGCCTGCTTTTCAGCCAACATCTCTACCACTACGCTATTGCTTCCTGGCTTATTTTGCATATTTAGTTCTTATATGCTTTCCCACTGACTGCTAACTGTAGCTGCGCTACGGGCACGCCCACGCAAATGAGCGCACTCACGGTTAAACATCTTTAAAATTTAAAAAAAAATATAACATGTTCATTTATATATATTTTATGTTCATAGTCTGTGGGGGCATGTGTTGTGTTGTGTTTATTCACATTTCCGTGGACTCTGTTGTGGGTGTTTACTTTGGACACTTTTACACTTCTGGGGGCGTGTCCGCTTGCAGGGCTCAGCCTACGGACACGCCTCCTACTGTCTTACATGAACCGTGTTAGACTTAGGTGTGATTCAGCATGCTCTCATGAATATGCAAAGCATGCTGACATCACTCCGTTTAACTGCAGCCTCCGTGTAAGAGTTATAACTCTTACACGGAGGCTTTGAGAATCCTGGGGAATGTTAGATAAACTAGGATTTTCAAAATATAATATCTTAAATTGGAAATACTGTAGGTATGATTTCATTAATGATATAAGTTACTGTGAGTAATGTACCCCTATTCTTTTAAACAACTGTTGTGGGATCTTTTATGTACATGTGAGACTCCACCAACTCAAGTAGTGGGCTTCTGATACTCAACCACCAAAGGTAAGTGTGCTGACTGCTGAACCACGGAAACAGCTATAGGCTGCTAATTAAAACACTTATGTTCGAGAACGAAATAGTGCAATAGGAAGAGGAACGTTCCACTTGCTTTGTATTCAGATGGCACTAGTATGAACTAGCCTTTTATTTCTTTTTTTTTTTTTTTAGTGTTTGCTTATATATATATATATATATATATATATATATATATATATATATATATATATATATTGAACCAGATTCCAAAACACTTGCTCTTAGTGTAAATAACTTACTCTCATGTAAGCCTGCCTTAATTCCAAAAGACTTGTTATGGGTGTAAGTGACTTAGTCCAGTGTAACGCCAGTCTTTAAAGTAGACTTATTCTAGGATCAGATTCCAAAAGATTTGTTTTCAGTGTAAGTGACTGACAATGAGAGCAGGTATTTTGGAATCTGTCCCATTCTGAGTTTAAAGTATAAAATGCTTACTATAGTGCTTTGAATTTTACAATTACTGATATGGACTACAAACTGAAATGTTTATGTGTGAGAATACAGTAATGTTATAGGAAGAAGGATTTATTTTTATTTTTGAAGCAGCTGACTGTAATATATGTTTTATTAGAGATGCAGGACAGCCTTACCTCTCTCATAAGTAGGGGGGTCTGGACACTTCAGAGCACCTTGTTAAAAAGTAGCATATGAAGACAGTAGAAAAGCTGCTTGTATCAAGGGCAACATTGAAGAAGCACTGTATTAGATATAGGAATATGAAGGGGGAAAGGCTACTTTTGAGGGGGATTGCTCTGGGGAAACACAATTGTATCAAGAAAGTACAATACAGGACAGACATATAGCTATTATTAAAACTACAGAATAGAAAAATAAAGGATACTGTGGTGAAAAGTATAGAAAGCAGGGACATAATGTTCCAGAACAGTTCCAAGATTGTAATTAAATACAAGATTTTAAGGCTAGACTCAGGCGAAGTCAGAATTGTTGGCACTATAGAATAAAAATAAGGAAAGGCAATAACTAGTATGAGAAAGTAACAAGGACTCAGTCATTTAACACAAATCATGTGAAAATGTTTCCAAAGGATGGGGCATTTTGGAATGGGGTAGAAGATAAATGTTAAATTTGTATACTATTCAGGATATTATGCTTATAGGTAAAAAAATAGAATATACAAATAAAATGCTTTCAGGGAAAGAAGATTTCCCATCTTCTGGGCCAGATGAGTGGTCAGGATGGTATGGCATGTGGGATATATAGCTTTAATTCAAATACCTAGCAAGCTGACATATCATATGGTGCTGACCAATCCACATTGGTTATATTATTTCAGGTGCAAGTTACGAGAATGTCTCTGAATCCTGGCCATAGTGTGCCACATTTTGTAATACCATTGTAGATGAAAAAGATGTTAAGTAATTTTTCTGAGGTTACAAATACTTTTCTACCTTTTCAAGCTTTATTCTTAAAAGGGGCACACAATTATACAGAGGCTACTGATGTTTAGGCTGCTGAGCTAAAGAATCAAGCCAAAGAGTATATTTAGCAAGTTACATGATTCATAATAAGGGACAGAAGAGTTTGTGGTATAAGAAATGATAAACGTGGGTCAGCTCTTAAAAGAAATAGGCCTGACCTTAAGAATAGCTAGAAATACATGCAAAGCAATTGAAATTATAAACATTGTGTTAAACAAATTAGCTTTGGAAACAAATGCATGCAGGATGAAATGGGAGTCAGAAAGGCAAAAAACAGAAATGGATTGAGACTGCATTGCAAAAATAAATACGAAAAATGCAGCCATGTAAGAATGCATCATAACAGCAATGCAGACATAAAAGAGATCCATTACATACTCAGAAAATATGCAATTCAAATCAAGTCACATGTACGAGATGTGACTGCAAGCACAAGCGGAAGGATTATCCTACTTAATCTTACGTTATAAGAAGGCATTTTTCCAAGCATGAATAAAAGGAATGATGACTGTATTCAAAAGAATGTACATTCCATTAAACACAATTTGTAAATGAGCTGTGAAAAGAATTGATACAATAAAGACTAAATGCACCAGAAAGAGTTGATGCAACAAAAACTAATTGCACCAGAAACATTCAGACAAACAGGGAATTCAGACAGTTGATAAGAAATGCTGGAGATTAATAAAACTGTTGAATTTAAATGAGACATTAATAGACTGCAATACTATGCCTAAATAAATTTTTAAACACTGGTACTAAAAGACATATTTTTATTTTTATTTATTTTATTTTACATTTGGCTAGTCTATCTGGATACATGTCCATTTTCAGTAGAGGCCCGGGGAGATAAGCTCCAAAATAGAACAATGAAATAATGAAAACAACAACATAACAAATAAGCAACATTAAACAAAAATCATATTTACAATGCATATTACAGGTTAACACAGTAAATTCAGCAATGCAGCATGCAGGCATAATACAGCATACTGTTACAATATATGATGTTCTAGAGGGAGATAGTATTGAGGTCAATAAGGAAGGAGTCACAGTTTAAGAGTAGAAAGGGTAGGTAGAGCAAAGTATGAAGAGACACATAACTAATCAGGCTTAGTACAGGGGCATAACCAGTGTGTTGTGAGGAACACTTTCAATTTGTTTTTGAAGAGTGATAGTGAGGGAAGTGAGGAAAGTTCACTGGGGAGGAGATTCCAGGCTTTTCCAACAGTATTAGAGAAGAGGGAGTCGCCAGCCTTGTTGTTTGCTTTAGAGGTATGTACTAGAAGTTTGCGAGAAGACCTTAAGGATTTCAGGTTTTTATAGGGGGTGATGAGGGTGGATAGAATAGGAGTTTTGGTAGGTTTGTAAAGAGTGTTGAGGTCTATAGATCGTTGATGGAATTTAATCAGGTTTTGTAGTTATAGCCATCCCAGCTGCTTTATATTAATGCAATGGTGGGTTCTAAATGGGTTGCCTGTAGCAAATCTGGTGATGTTATTCATACTAGGCTATCTGCCCCAGGGCATTTATAAGCCTAGCCAAACTGTGTTTGGCTTTCCCACCCTTTTAGATTAGTTGACTGTGCCTCTGTATAGTAGGTCACAGAAGGTAGCCCTATTAAGGTTAGTTTACTGTACCTCTGTCAAGCAGGGACACAGAAGAGATCCCAGGGGTAAACTTACGATCTCCCATCCACTCGTCAAGATTTCTCTTGAAGAGGGTCAATGAGGGGCTCTGCCTAACATGGAATGGGATTTTGTTCCAGAGTGAGGGGAGCCTCTGGGATATGAATCTGTCCCTCCAGCATGTCCTATTTATTTCTGTGCTGAGGTTCAAGTCCCTGGAGCGTGTAGCTCTAAGGGATTTGGATTTCCTGAGGTGAAGCATGTCCATTAATTCTGGGTTGGACATGGCTTTATACATCAGAAACAGATCGCCTCTGAGTAGGCTGTACGCAACTGAGTAGAGCTGGAGTTTCTTTAGCCAAGCTGCATAGGGCATCTGTTTGAGCCCCTTGATCTTCTTGGTGAGGTACTCTTGGGGTCTTTCCAGTTGCTGCAGGTGTCGGGTAAGGTACATCCCAAATGGGGCATTGTATTCAATTATGGGCCTGATAAGTGATGAGTAGAGGGGCACAATGACCTCCCTTGATCTAGATGTGAATCCTTTCATGATAAGGTGGGCTATATAGAAGGTCTTTCTAATCACTTTGGCAACGTGATTGTCAAAGGAGAGATTGCTATCTACTTGGGTCCCCAAGTCCCTAATTACTTCTTCCGTACTTAATGGATTATCACCTATGTGGTAATTTGTGGGCACTTTGTTTTTCCCAAAGGGGATGACTATACACTTTTTGGCATTAAGCTTTAGGCCATGGCTTTGGCACCAGTTATCCGTCTCTGTGACACCCTTTTGGAGGATTCTTGTGTCAGCAGGAGAGTCGATTATGGCACCCAGTTTGCAGTCATCTGCGAACTTGGTCAGCCATAGTCCACCCGTGTTAGCCTGTACCTCTGAGAAATATATACCGAACAAGAGAGGTCCCAGGACTGAGCTTTGTGGGATGCCACTTGTAACTAGTTTAGAGTCTGACATGGCACCTGCTATTCTGACCATGTGGGTTCTATCCCTGAGCCAGTTTGCAACCCATCTTGTGACATAGGGGTTGATATTTAAGCTGGTGAGCTTATTTATGATACCCAAGTGGGGTATTGTGTTGAAGGCTTTTGCGAGGTCCAGGTAGGCTGTGTGGACTACCTCCCTTTATCTATGGCTTTGGTAACTGTTTCAAAGAAGTCAACCAGGTTCAAGAGGCAAGATCTGCCCTTAACAAAGCTGAATTGGGTAGGATCCAGTGTCTGGAGGTTCCCACTGTCTTTGTTTATGATTTCCATGATGATACGATCCATAGCTTTGCAGACCAGGCTAGTCAGGCTTATAGGGCGATAGTTTTCAGGGTCTGTTGTGGCACCACCTTTGTGAAGTGGGACCACTATTGCTGTACGCCATTCCTTGGGTACATATCCTGTAGTAAGGCTGACATTGAACAGTGACTTTATATGAGGGTTTAGTTCTTCTTGGAGCTCATGTAAGACACAGCCCGGGACACCGTCTGGTCCTATTGATGCTGTGTTTTTTGCCTTGGAGAGGGCAGCTCTCACCTGTGCATCTGTGATCTCATGAAGGCTACACTCTGTTGGGATAGACATTTGCTCTTTTGGGGGGGAAGGGGGGAGAAGTTTGCACTGAACCTTTCTGCCAGGATGTTGGCAATGTCTCTGGGTTCAGTGTATTTTCTGTTATTTTGCACTAACTCAGAGCATATCTGGGAGTTGCCTCCCAGGTTTCTGACATAACTAAAGAATGCCTTGTGATTATCTTTAGTGTCTTGTGCAATTTTTCTTTCGAAGCTGGCCTTAGATGATTTTATGAGGGATCGTAGTTTCTTGCAAGTACTGATCAGAGACACCTTCCCTTTTTTGGATTTTGCTCTATCACGTAGTAGCTTTCTCCTTCTGCTGTATAGCTTATTTATGGCTGGGGTCCACCAGACAGGTCTCCTGCCTTTGGCGGAGTGAGTCTTGGTTTTATTTGGGATAGCATGCTCTATGCATTCCTGTAGGTGTCCATAGAATGCTTTTGTAAAGGATTCTGCATTTTGGGCCATATTTTCCACTGGCTCGGGGGCTTTGAAGGATTCCACCTCAGTTTTGAGAAGTGTGAAGTTTGCTTTTGAGAAGTTCTTCACCGTGGTTTCCTTGGCTAGGGGTGGGGATGGAATAATGTCCAGTGAGATTAGTTTATGGTCTGATCTTACCAATGAGGGGTATACCTCTGTTGTGGAACATAGAGACCCCATGTTGGTGATGACCAGATCCAATATGTTTTCCCCTCTTGTGGGAGTGGTGACCAGTTGTTCCATAGCATTTGAGTTTATAAATTCTAGGAACCATTGGGTGAGGGTGTTTGTGCTTGAGTAGTTTTCTCAATCAATGTTTGGGTAGTTGAAGTCACCCAATATAATGGTGCTTGGAGAGACCTTCATATTCTCCAGTGTTCTCAGGAAAGCCGAGTGAGGTTCCTGTGTTTGGGAGGGTGGTCTGTAGCAGGCTACAAACTGAAAGGCAGTTTTGCCCACTGTTAGTTGCACATGGATGGTCTCTGATGCTTCATGCAGTGCCACTAACCTGGGGGTGTGGGTATCTTTGATAAATATGGATACTCCCCCTCCTTTTGTGGTTCAGTCCGAGTTTTGGAGCCGGAAAGCATGGTATGAAGTATAACCTGTTAGTGCTGGGGTGCTCTCGGGAGCCTTGAACCAGGTTTCTGTTACTGCACAGATATCAATATTCTCCATACTGAGGAGAGTCTCGAGTACGTGTATCTTGAGGTTTAGACTTCTGGCATTGAGCAGCATTACCCTTAGTTTTTTTTTTTTCTTTGTGTTGTCTATGGAGGTGGGTTTGTCTTTTGAGCCTTGCCTAAAAAAGGCACTATGGGGGAGGCAAGAGCCTTTGTCAGTATTAGAAAACCCAGGGGTGACAGGTGCAAGCTGTCCCTAGTGAAGCAACGTGGCTTATCGAGCATGTCATCACAGGCTGACAGACACTGGATCCCCTTTGAATGACACCAATACTTTAGCCAATTGTTAAAATTGATCATTTTGTCTTTATACTGTGGCATCATTCTTGGTGAGGGTAAGATGCTACTCAAGGTCAGGGTCATATCGGCCTGGGCTACATGATCAGAGAGCTCCTCTATGTCTTTTTTCATGTAGTCCAGGGAGGTACGTCTCAGGTCATTCACACCAGCATGGATAATGATGGAGTCATATTTGTACTTGCTTTGCAGTGACCTGAGTGCTTGTGTTATGTGGTGGATCCTGGCACCCGACAGGCAGCTTACAGTGACCTTCTCCTTGTTCAGCCTGGTGAGTGGGACGTCAGTGTGTCTGACAATAGAGTCACCTATTACAAGTGTATTAGGTGTGTTGTTTAGCCTTAAGGGTTGTGACTGTGTGGCACACTGACTTTGTGAGCTATGTGCTATGTGGGTATTGTTTCGTTGTAGGGGTTGCTTGGATGTCTGCTTTGGAGGTCTCTGCTGCTTAGGCAGATTTTTATTTAGAGCCTGTGAGTATGTTTTTGTGTGTTTATGTGCTTGGTTTGCGGATGCGATAGGTCTATGTGAGACTGGATTTGTGGTGTGTGTGGTTACCTTCTCCTCCTGACAGGCTGTGCCAGTACTGGGTTGAGAGAGCTTAGCCTCCAGTTTGGCTATATAGTTGCATCTCTCACATATATTTGAGCTTGTTGGGAGGAGGAGAGGGTGGTCTATATACATAAGGCAGTTGTAAAATTGCCTCAAGATTCCCAGATTCACCAGCTGGACTGGAGAGTAAACCCGAAACTGACCTTTGGACATGCCTGAATAATATAGGGAACTAATTGACTGATTAGAAAGAACCAATAGGGAGCAAGTGCTAAAAAGGAGTATAAGAGGATGTAGTGCTTAAGTTTGTTAGTGTTTACCTATGAGATTACTTGTACGATCAAGTGCAGGGCTTTAGAATGAAAACAGAGTGCTTATTTTGAGATTTAGAGCAGTTCTAAGGAAAAAAGTGAAGAGCAGACTTTGTGGAGCTGGGAATAGTTTAAACCTGTTTAAGTGGCACTGCCCGACACTGCTCTGTGTGCAAGACCGTGCAAAAAGAGAGTTGCAGGGTTTTAAGAGAGAGAGAGATCAAGGAGTTTGGAATTGACCCAAAATGGCCAATAAAACTACAGCTTCTAGGCAGTAACCACTCCTACAGGGACAGGCAGGCTGCTCAGTGTTAACCACTGCCACTGGTGAACACAGAGACTTCCTTTTAGCCCAAGCAAGCACTGGCCTCCAAGAAACTTACAAACAGTTCAGAATAGCAAATCTGTAACTGAACTTTCTTAAATTTCAGAAAGTGGGAAAAAGCAAGATTTTTTTTGGGGGGGTTGTTTTAGTTTAAGGGTATCAGAGATACACAAGTAGCAAAATAGTCAGAACAGTGCAATAAATGACCCCACACCTGAGTGCTAGGCCAGAGTCAGGTAAAATGCAATTTTAAGAAAACTGATTTTAAATTAAGTGCAACACAAGAAATGCAGTAAACAGGCTCTAGATGTGTTCTAAATACTGTTTCTAATACAGATATCAACTTTAGCAAGCCGGAAAATGACGAAAAGTAGGTGGCAAAGCAGTAATTTTAAACAAAAAATCAGAAGAAAATACTTAAAATCTCAAATGTGGCTCCTTTCTTCTCTCAGCGTTTTCTCCCCTTGGTAGGTGCTTCAGCAACAACTATCAAGCCTGGAAAGATGCCAAAACCACGAGGCAGCAGGGTTTTAAGAGAGAGAGATCAAGGAGTTTGTAACTGACCCAAAATGGCCAGTAAAACTACAGCTTCTAGGCAGTAACCACTTCTACAGGGACAGGCAGGCTGCTCAGTGTTAACCACTGCCACTAGTGAACACAGATACTTCCTTTTAGCCCAAGCAAGCACTGGCCTCCAAGAAACTTACAAACAGTTCAGAACAGCAAATCTGTAACTGAACTTTCTTAAATTTCAGAAAGTGGGAAAAAAGCAAGATTTTTTGGGGGGGTTGTTTTAGTTTAAGGGTAGCAGAGATACACAAGTAGCAAAATAGTCAGAACAGTGCAATAAATGACCCCACACCTGAGTGCTAGGCCAGAGTCAGGTAAAATGCAATTTTAAGAAAACTGATTTTAAATTAAGTGCAACACAGGAAATGCAGTAAACAGGCTCTAGATGTGTTCTAAATACTGTTTCTAATACAGATATCAACTTTAGCAAGCTGGAAAATGACGAAAAGTAGGTGGCAAAGCAGTAATTTTAAACAAAAAATCAGAAGAAAATACTTAAAATCTCAGAAGTGGCTCCTTTCTTCTCTCAGCATTTTCTCCCCTTGGTAGGTGCTTCAGCAACAACTATCAAGCCTGGAAAGATGCCAAAACCATGGGGCAGCAGGGTTTTAAGAGAGAGAGAGATCAAGGAGTTTGGAATTGACCCAAAATGGCCAATAAAACTACAGCTTCTAGGCAGTAACCACTCCTACAGGGACAGGCAGGCTGCTCTGTGTTAACCACTGCCACTGGTGACCACAGATACTTCCTTTAGCCCAAGCAAGCACTGGCCTCCAAGAAACTTACAAACAGTTCAGAACAGCAAATCTGTAACTGAACTTTCTTAAATTTCAGAAAGTGGGAAAAAAGCAAGATTTTTTTTGTTTTTATTTTAGTTTAAAGGCAGCAGAGATACACAAGTAGCAAAATAGTCAGAACAGTGCAATAAATGTCCCCACAACTGAGTGCTAGGCCAGAGTCAGGTAAAATGCAATTTTAAGAAAACTGATTTTAAATTAAGTGCAACACAGGAAATGCAGTAAACAGGCTCTAGAAGTGTTCTAAATACTGTTTCTAATACAGATATCAACTTTAGCAAGCTGGAAAATGCTGAAAAGTAGGCGGCAAAGCAGTTATTTTAAACAAAAAATCAGAAGAAAATACTTAAAATCTCAAAAGTGGCTCCTTTCTTCTCTCAGTGTTTTCTCCCCTTGGTAGGTGCTTCAGCAACAACTATCAAGCCTGGAAAGATGCCAAAACCATGAGGCAGCAGGGTTTTAAGAGAGAGAGATCAAGGAGTTTGGAATTGACCCAAAATGGCCAGTAAAACTACAGCTTCTAGGCAGTAACCACCCCTACAGGGACAGACAGGCTGCTCAGTGTTAACCACTGCCACTGGTGAACACAGATACTTCTCGTTATCCCAAGCAAGCACTGGCCTCCAAGAAACTTACAAACAGTTCAGAACAGCAAATCTTTAACTGAACTTTCTTAAATTTCAGAAAGTGGGAAAAAAGCAAGATTTTTTTTTTTTTTTTTTAGTTTAAAGGCAGCATAGATACATAAGTAGCAAAATAGTCAGAACAGTGCAATAAATGACCTCACAATTGAGTGCTAGGCCAGAGTCAGGTAAAATGCAATTTTAAGAAAACTGATTTTAAATTAAGTGCAACACAGGAAATGCAGCAAACAGGCTCTAGATGTGTTCTAAATACTGTTTCTAATACAGATATCAACTTTAGCAAGCCGGAAAATGATGAAAAGTAGGCAGCAAAGCAATAATTTTAAACAAAAAATCAGAAGAAAATACTTAAAATCTCAAATGTGGCTCCTTTCTTCTCTCAGCATTTTCTCCCCTTGGTAGATGCTTCAGCAACAACTATCAAGCCTGGAAAGATGACAAAACCATGAGGCAGCAGGGTTTTAAGAGAGAGAGATCAAGGAGTTTGGAATTGACCCAAAATGGCCAATAAAACTACAGCTTCTAGGCAGTAACCACTCCTACAGGGACAGGCAGGCTGCTCAGTGTTAACCACTGCCACTGGTGAACATTCATTGTTATTGTGGGACATTTCCAATTTGCTAAGGTTATTTTTAGATAGCTTAGTAAAAATGGGTGAGGCGTAAAGACGTGTAGAGATTAGATGAGTGTGAGCTGTAGTAGTTTTAGCTGTAGGTAAAAGGAAGGTTTTAATCCTATAGAGAGCACCAAGTTTTTTGTTGACAGTTTTTATGGTATTGTTAATATGGATATCAAAGTTCAGATTGTTGTCAATAGTGATACCCAATAGTTTGGTAGTTGGGTCTGGTGATATAATAGTTTTATTGGTAGGGATAACTGAGAAATCAAGAGGAGTGGACTTGTGGGTAGGAGAGAAGGGGTTAGTCTTTTTGGGGTTTAGGAGAAGGCACCTATGTGTGAACCATTGTTCAACTGTGTTAAATACTTTCTGAGTAAGAGAGTGAATTTCAGAAGAGGAAGTGGCTGAGCATATCAGTGTGGAGTCATCAGCATATTGTATGCATGTGGCTTGGGGGATGGCAAGATGAAGGTCATTAATAAATATGGAAAAAAGTAGCGGTTCTGGGATGGACCCTTGAGGGACACCAAGATTAACGGGCAGGAGGGTGGATAGAGACTTGTGCCATAGTACGGCCTGTTGTCTTTTATCAAGGTAGGACTGGAACCACTTTTTGGAAGATGTATCTAGTGACAGGGATTTAAGTATTTTGATGAGAATCTGGTGATTTACCATGTCAAAAGCTTTAGACAAGTCAATAAATAGTGCTGAAGAAAGCTTGTTAAGGTTGCGGTTTTTATTGATACAATCCGTGAAGGAAAGAAGGGCAGTGGTAGTGCTATGTGAAGGTCTGAATCCATGTTGACAGTTGGAAAGTAAATTATTTTGGGTTAGATGGTCAAGTAGTTGTCTATGAATGCATTTCTCCATGATCTTTGCCAAAGGAGAGAGAAGGGCAATGGAGCAGTAGTTGGAGAGTTCAGTGGAGTGTCCACCTTTATGGAGGAGGATAATGTGGGAAATTTTCCATAAGCTAGGGATATGACGTTTGGTAATAGTTCTATTGATCAGAATGGAAATGGGATAAGCAATAGCTTTGGCTGATTGTTGTAGGAATTCAGCATGTAGTTTCTGTAGTATGGTTAGAATATATGTTGATGGGACAGGTTGAATATGAAAAGGAGGGGGTGAGGTTAATTTGTAGGAAGGTAGAGTGAAGTTATTAGGTGATAGTTGACTAGCTAGTGTTTGGATAGCATTTGTAAAAAAAGGTATTGAAAGCATTGGCTGCATTCATTGGATTTTTGTGGTCAGTATTTTGAGGGTTTGGAGTAGTGGATTTACCTGGATAGAGTAGTTGGTTAATGCTAGTCCAAAATTGTTGTGGGTTGTTTTGATTAGCTTGTTGAGATTGTAGGTAGTAGTTTCTTTTATCGGAAATTATAGCTTTCTCGGTCTCATTTCTAAGCTGTCTAAAGGGTTGATGTTCTTCGTGTTTTACTGTTGCAGTCATTACATTTGGGTAATTTGCTGGCAGGTTGCCCTCAGTTGGCCTGAATTCCAAAGTCTTGGGTCCTGTGTCGGTTGCTGTCTCCTCTTTCATGACGTCAGGTCGTCAGGGGTATAAAACATGCAGCCGATGCCATTTTCTTTAGTTTTTCTTGCCCCCGATGTCAGGTGCCCCCAAAAAGGTAGCAAAAATATATATAAATATATATATATATATATATATATATATATATATATATATATATATATATATATATATGTATATATATAAAATCTACAAGCAAATACAGCCCATAGGTTGTAGAAGATAGAGAAGGAAAGATAAACTCCAGAATGACAGGGGGATGGCGGGAGGGTAACCTCGACTGCAACAGTGAATACACTCAAACATCTACATTTATGGTAAGTGTACACAACTGTACTATGTTCTTCATGTTTCACTGTTGCAGTCATTACATTTGGGTAGAATCCCAAAGCTATGGTTGGGAGGCTGGAGCTAAACAGCATTAGGGGTGGCTATAAGGCCTTGCAGAACTGCAGTGGCAAAGACTGCCCTGGATTTAGAGTAAAGAGGCAAATGATAATGCTTTGTAAAGGTGTGAACAGAACTCCCAAGTAGCAGCCTCTAGAATGTCTTTGGTTGATACTCCACTGAGAAAGGCTGCGGAAGTAGCTGTAGCTCTGGTGGAATGAGACCTAATGCCTTGGGCACAGGTTTACCATGGTGCAAGTAGCAGAAATGGATGCAGTGGCTTATCCACTTTGATATAGTCTGCTTTGAAATGGCCTTGCCTTCTGATCCTGCAGCATATGCCACTAGCAATTGCTCAGTTTTTCTTAGAGCTTTAGTCCTGCTCAAGTAGAATCTTAGCTGTCTGTGTACGTCCAAGGAATGCAGAATTCTCTCCCCTTTGTTCTGCGGATTTGGATAAACAGTTGGCAGATGAATTGTTTGGTTAAGAGCCACACTGGAAACCACCTTAGGCATAAAAGTAGATTTGAATACACTCGAACATCTACATTTATGGTAAGTGTACACAACTGTACTTTGGTCTACAGGGTTTTTAGTCTTTCTGCATTTTGCCCAAAGTTTATTTCTAAGATTTATTTTGTGTTTGGTTTCTTTTGACATCCATGGTGCAGAGTTGGTTTTAATTCTAATTAATCTGGTTGGAGCATGGTGGTTGAGAATGGCAAGGAAGTTAGAGTTAAAGTAACTAACGGCTTCATCTAAAGGGAGGTATTGTAAGGGAGACCTGTTGCAAGCTTTTATTTCCATTTGGAATAGTTCAGGTTAAAGTTCTTTTTAGATCTGATGCTTTTGACAGATGTTGGAATGGGAGTATTGGTTTTATGTCTGATGATGTAGGTAAGTAAGTGGTCACTTAAATCATCAGGAAGAGTTCCAGAATCATAAATGTGAGGATTATGGTTTATGAGAATCCAGTCTAATAAGCTTGATTTCTTGTTAGATTTATTTATCCTGGTGGGGGAGGTAATGATTTGTGAATACCCATATAGGTTAATATAGGTTGTGGGGAGGCTGCTACAGTAGCAGTTCCAATTAATGTTTGTGTCGCCTAGGATTATGGTTTCTTGGGGCAGGTGTTGGGAAAGCCAGCAAAGTATATTTTCCATGGTGGCAGTGTTGTTACCAGGTGGTAGATACATACAGATAATATAGATGGATTTGGCATTGTTAAGATGAAGTTTGGAGATAAGAATTTCTGTATTGGAGTCTATAGGTAGTTTACAGTTGTGAGTGGTTAATTGTAAGTTGGATTTATATAGAATAGCAACCCCACCACCTTTCTTGGTTACTCGGTCTAGTCTCAGGATATTATATCCAGGTGGGATGATTTCATTGTCTTTGATTACAGGTTTTAACCATGTTTCTGTTAAGCAGAGAATATCAAAGGAGTAGATTTCAGTTAGAGCTTGGAGTTGAGTTACTTTATTGTTGATGCTACATATATTAAGATGAGCTACTAAGAGGGAGATTGATGGTTTGGAGAGGGCATGAGTAGGTGATTGTTTGTGGTTATGGAGAGAGATAGGAGTTGTTTTTGGGCCTGGGTTAGGGTGGATGTCACCATCCTTTAATGAGAGTAGTGGACTTAGATAGTTTGGATTAGGGAATCTGCTGTATAGAAGTAGGCCTTTCATGGGATTTAGATTGTTGTATTTTGTGTGTAGTGTTCTATGATACTTAGTAAATATGTAGTTAAGTGAAGATGTTATATTAGCATGAATAAAAAGGAGAGAAGGGGTTGGAGAGTTGGTTTCCTTATTAGGGTAGTTTAGGTATGGATATAGTGGGTTTTCAAAGGAGGTGAGTAGATGGGTGAAGATTAAAGGAGGTAGTAGTGAGAGTGTGAATAAGAGTAGGACATAAGATGGGGTGGGTGGTTTATACATTGTATGAATAATTATAGATTGTCTATTGGTAGAATAAAGAAGTAAAAAGGGTGAGGATGAAAGAAGGGAGAAGGGTGTGGTGTGATTAAAGGGGAGTGGTGAGAGGTTAGATATGAGTGAAGTTGGGTAATTGTGGAGTGTTAAGAGAGTAAAGGTAGGAGGAAGAGTGTGTTAGAAGAGTAATGGTAAGAGCAAGAGGTGCGTTTAGAGAGTAATGGTAAGAGGAAGAAGTGTGGTTAGAGAGTAATGGTAAGAGGAAGAGGTGCGTTTAGAGAGTAATGGTAAGAGGAAGAGGTGTGGTTAGTAAGTATAAGGGTAGGACTCCTGGGGTGGGAGAGAATTGGGGGTAGGTAGGGGAGCGGAGTGAGCCCACAGGGCGAACGGAGTGGGTAGAAACAGATACTGAAGCAGTTAGCAAAAAACAATCAGCTGGACTAATTCCTGGTGGTAGATTGGAATAGAATAGATGCTAGAAAGGTGTCTGTGGACAGTAGAAGTGGAAGAGAGGACTAGAAAGGTGTCTCTGGACAGTAGAAATGGAGAGAAAAAAAGAAAGGATTAAATAGCACTTCGGGGACTACTGAACTAAAGAAATTGAGGTAAGTAGCTGGTCATGAGAAAAGGGTAAGAGGAGATTATGACTGGAATAAGGGTGCCACCTAGTGGACAATTCAAGTATTGCAGGCTTGTAAGTGAGGGAGTAAGTTGGTAGACAGCAAGGAACAGAGTGTGTAAGACAAGAGGGGTATTTATGCAGGTAGGAGGAGAGAGGTAGTGAAAATACAAAAGAGGAGGGAGTAGAGGCTGCTGGCTGTCCTAGCTCAGGACTGGCTTTAACACTTGTGCTAGTGGTACAATAAATAGAAAGTCTTTCTTGTAGGAATTATTCAGCAGACATACTTTACTGGTTTCCTTGAAAGAGGGATTGTAGAGCAGTTATGCAATGAGGTGACCCGCCGATATTTGGAGAGGGTTCTTTAGCTTCCTGCTGACTAGCACTGGAAGCAAAGGATGAGTAGGGTAACTTTAGGAGGCAAGAGAGACAAGATAGAAATGACAAACAAGAGATATCATAAAGCAAGGTATGAATACTCAGAATAACACTAGTCTTTCCCAGAGACAAATATTTCAATATCCAGTAACATAAAAAGACCTGCATGCACATTGATAACATATTTTGGGCACCAAGTAAAGCCACTGGGCAAAAAGCTACCAATATGTCAATACAAAAGTAAAAAGTACACACTGCCATTTCAAATTGCAATACTTGATGCTAATTCACCTAATGTTTTGGGTCATTTGCATTGTAAAATGTTAGGAATGGTAAAATGAAAGCAAAGAGATTGCTATGCAGTCATGGGGTCATCTCAAATAACATACTGAGCCAGAGCAAATGTATATTTTACAATAACCTGATATGTATGTATAGACCTACCAAGTTTAGTAAGTGAATATCATAAACAAATAAATGCTGGTGAAATGCTAATGGTAATGATTCTCTCTCCATCTCTCTCAGATCTCCAGACTATCATCAACCCCTAACTTTCCAGCTGTCTTGCCTTATCCTGTAAATGTAAATGAATCCTGTCTATATTATCCTGTAAATGTAAATGAATCCTGTCTATATTATCCTGTAAATGTAAATGAATCCTATCTATATTTATAAAGTGTATACTGCTTTTCTGCTCTCCTTTGTCAATTCTCCATCTTTCGGCTGCTCCCATTAGGGGTCGCCACAGCAGATCAACTGTTTCCATTTCTTTCTGACACCTGCATGTCCTCTCTCACCACATCCATAAACCTTATCTTAGGCCTTCCTCTTTTCCTGTTAACTGGCAGCTTCATCTTAGCTTCTTTTTCCCAATATACCCAGCATCCCTCCTCAGCACATGTCCAAACCAACGTAATCTTGCCTCTCTGGCTTTGTCTCCAAACCTTCCAACCTGGGCTGACCCTCTAATATACTTATTCCTAATCCTGTCCACCCTCGTCACACCCAGTGCAAATCTTAACATCTTCAACTCTGCCATGTCAAGCTATGACTCCTGCCTTTTTGTCAGTGCCACTGTCTACAACCCATATAACATAGCTGGTCTCACTACCCTCTTGTAGACCTTCCCTTTCACTCTTACTGGTACTCATCTGTCACAAATCACTCCTGGCACTCTTCTCCACCCACTCCATCTTGCCTGCACTCTCTTCTTCACTTCTCTTCCACACTCACTGTTACTCTGAACTGTTGATCCCAGGTATTTAAACTCATCCACCTCTACTCCCCGCATCCTCACCATTCCTCTATCCTCCCTCTGATTCACACACATATATTCTGTCTTAGTCCTGCTGACCTTCATTCCTCTTCTCTCTAGAGTATATCTCCACCTCTCCAGAGTCTCCTCCACCTGTTCCCTACTCTCACTACAGATCACAATGTCATCTGCAAACATCATAGTCCACGGGGACTCCTGTCTGATCTCGTCTGTCAACCTGTCCATCAACAATGCAAATAAGAAAGGGTTCAGAGCTGATCCTTGATGTAATCCCACCTCCACCTTAAATGCATCTGTCACTCCCACCGCAGACCTCACCGCTGTCACACTACCCTCATATATATCCTGTACCACTCTTACATTCTTCTCTGACACTCACAACTTCCTCATACAATGCCACAACTCCTCTCTAGGCACCCTGTCATATGCTTTCTCTAAATCCACAAAGACACAATGCAACTCCTTCTGACCTTCTCTGTACTTCTCCATCAACACCTTCAGAGCAAACATCACATCTGTAGTGCTCTTTCCTGGCATGAAATAATACTGCTGATCACTAATCATTACCTCTCTTCTTAACCTAGCTTCCACTACTCTTTCCCATAACTTCATGCTGTGACTGATCAGTTTAATCCCTCTGTAGTTACTACAGCTCTGCACATCACCCTTATTCTTAAAAATCAGTATCAAAACACTTTTTCTCCATTCTTCAGGCATCCTCTCACTTTCTAAGATTTCATTAAACAATCTAGCTAAAAACTCCACTGCCATTTCACCTAAACACCTCCATGCTTCCACAGGTATGTCATCTGGATCAACAGCCTTTCCATTCTTCATCCTCTTCATAGCTATCCTTACTTCCTCCTTGCTAATCGATTGTACTTCATGATTCACTATCCCTACATCATCCAACCTTCTCTCCTTCTCATTCTCTTCATTCATCAGCCCCTCAAAGTACACTTTCCATCTGCTCAACACACTCTCCTCGCTTGTGAGTACGTTTCCCTCATTATCCTTTATCACCTTTACCTGTTGTACATCTTTACTAGCTCAGTCCCTCTGTCTAGCCAATTGGTACAGGTCCTTTTCTCCCTCCTTAGTGTCCAACCTTTCATACAACTCTTCATACGCCTTATCCTTAGCCTTCGCCACCTCTCTCTTTGCCATGCACCTCATCTCCTTATATTCCTGTCTACTTTCTTCATCTCTCTGACAATCCCACTTTTTCCTTGCCAACCTCTTTCTCTGTATACTCTCATGTACTTCTTCATTCCACCACCAGGTCTCCTTGTCCTCCTTCCTCTTTCCAGATGTCACACCAAGCACCTTTCTAGCCATCTCTCTTACTAGCTCTGCTGTAGTTACCCAGCTATTCGGTAACTCTTCACTGCCACCCAGTGCCTGTCTTAACTCTTCCCTGAACATCACCTCACAATTACCCTTTTTCAATTTCCACCATTTGATCCTTGGTGCTGCCCTCACACTCATCCTCCTCTTCTTGATCACCAATGTCATCCTACAAACCACCATCCTATGCTGCCTAGCTACACTTTCCCCTGGCACCACTTTACAGTCTCAAATCTCCTTCAGACTGGCCCTTCTACATAAGATATAATCCACCTGTGTGCATTTTCCTCCACTCTTGTATGTCACCCTATGCTCCTCCCTCTTGTTAAAATACATATTCATCACAGCCATGTCCATCCTTTTCGCAAAATCCACTACCATCTGACCTTCTGCATTCCTTTGTTTAACACCATACCTACCCATCACTTCCTCATCCCCTCTGTTCCTTCACCAACATGCCCATTGAAATCTGTTCCAATCACCAGTCTCTCACCCTTGGGTACAGTCATCACCACTTCATCCAACTCACTCCAAAATGTTTCTTGCTCATCCATTGCTCACCCAACTTGTGGAGCATATGCACTAACAGCATTCATCATTACACCATCAATTTCCAGCTTCATAAACATCACTCTGTCCGACACTCTTTTCACCTCCAAAACACTCTTAGCATACTGTTCCTCCAGGATAATGCCTACGCCATTTCTCCTCCCATCCACACCATGATAAAACAATTTGAACCCACCTCTGATACACCTAGCCTTGCTTCCCTTCCATCTGGTCTCTTGCACACACAATATACCAACCTTCCTTCGGTCCATCATATCAGCTAGCTCTCTCCCTATACCAGTCATACTGCCAACATTCAAAGTTCTGACCCTCACTATCACAGTCCTAGCCTTTAGCTGCCTTCAGGCATGCCTTCCCCCTCTTCCCCTCCTTTGGCCAACAGTAGCCCAATTTCTGCCAGCATCCTGTTGGCCAACAGTACTGGTGGCAGTCGCTGTTAACCCAGGCCTCGACTGATCCGGTATGTATATCTGTACTGTTGTCTGCATGTATGATTTGGCAAAATTTTACGCCGGATGCCCTTCCTGATGCAACCCTCCCCATTTATCCGGGCTTGGGACCGGCACAAAGAAATGCACTGGCTTGTGCAGCCCCAATGGCTGGGTTGCTCGCCTTTGTCAATTAAAATTCATATATTGCTGTATATATAAACCTGTTTATTATTGTATGACATTCCTACAGAAATCAAATTGTACTGTCATCTGTCTTGATTGTATTACCAAAGCAAACAAAATGGTGCAGCATTGTTAATGAACTAATAGCACACAAAAATTGTATGATGCAGTAGATGAGTCAAAAACCCAATTTCTACTGTTAAGAAACTCATTCTTTTTTCTCTGTAAATTTTTTGGTAACTCTAATGGATCTTTTCTCCCCAGGCCTCTGATGAAAATGGGCCTGAGTGCCCAGTCAGACCATCCTGGTAAACAAAAAAGCAATAAGTAAATAAATAAATAAATAATAAGTTCTCTAGCAATTACACCAATTAGAGCCAAACAAATATGCCAACAGTATGGTTATTGATGTTCAGTTAGTACTGATCTGCAAAATCAGAATATAGTGGTTAAAAAAAAGAGTATTACCCATTGCTTGTAGCTGACGTTCTTCAATAATGGCAAATGCTAAAGAACTTTTCAGTACTATATGCAAACCAAAGATTCAGATAGCTAGAACCATACAAAGAAATGTCCAGGCTGTGCAAATTTAACACACCATTAAGAAGGTGTAGATTTATTAGCAACAGAGGTATCCCAAACAGGTATTTCATGTGAAATATAAGGTTTGCAAACTGCTGCAAAACACAACTGCTAATTTATTAGTGTACAGTCAAGCAGAAAAAAAGCATGCCAAGAGTAACTGTAAATGACAATACAAGAAGACAAGCAAGCACTAAATAAGTTTCTAGGAGTGCCTCACAGTATATTTACCTAATATGCCTGAGATAATACTCCTCAAAGAAAGCTATTAGAGCACAATGTAGTTTGGGAATGGAACTCCAAATAAGAAAAGGGTTATGAAATAAACATTGCATTAATATACTATAATGTGAATAAACCATGTTGTTGCAAACAGATGTCAGAATGGTGACGGAACTGTGATCCTACAAAATAACAGACTGTGTGCCAAAAAATTTTGCAGACACATAAAACAGATTTGCTTATATAGAAAAAGAAATGCATTGTGATCAACAGTGCAAAGATATGAGAAATCCCATGACTATGTAGTAAAGATATTCAGATAGAAACAGATCATATATCCTTGCAAACATATTCAGAAATTCTATCTGCAGTGTACCTTTTATTGCAGTAGAGAATTTTATTCAATTAAAAGAAATGTGATCTAAAGTGAAATAGAATTCAGTCGAGATATCATTAGTGGAACATATTTATCAAGAAGGAACAAAAAACTGCTAGAAGACAAACTAGAAATTGTTTGAATAATACTGTATTTACCACTAACAAAAGAAAAAAAAGTTTAAATATTACATACATATGGTGATATTAACATAAAATGCAGTCAGTGAAAGAAGCTAAATTGAGAGAATGGACTGAGCAAAAATCATTGCTATGAAAATGAACTCATTATAATTTTTTATTCAAGGAAGAAATGAGGTGTATGCAAGATTGAATGTTTAAAGATGACAAAATAATATCTCCAAGCGAGGTCAGAAGAAAGATGAGATAAATGTTGATATGAACACATGAATCACATCAGGGAATAGCAAAGAACAAAGAGACAGAAAAAGCTAAACAATACACTTTACCAGCCAGGAATGTCTTCTCAGATAGAAAAGTTGAACAGAGATGTCATTTGTAATGCATATCGTCAGTAATAATGCAGATAACGAAATGAAGGTATATCCCGTACCAACACATTTATGGAGTACACTGGGCAAAAATTTGTTTTAATTTAAAGAAGTTATGTATCTTATATATGTAGATTATTATTTCAAGTTCACTAAATAAGCACACTGACAGACTAAACAAGCACACTTCTAATTAATGCATTATAGTATCTAGGCCAAGATTCAGAGAGATTCGCTATCTACCTATACCAATTAGCCAAAGTGGGTTGAATAATCACACTAACAGACTCAACAAGCACACCTGTAATTAGTATATTAAAGTATCTAGGCCAAGATTCAGAGAGACTCTGTCTGCCTACACCAATTAGCCAATGTGGGTTGGTCTATTAGCATGATGGAAAGCATCTCAGATTCAGAGACATGGTAAAGCCACAGTCAGAAAAATCTCATTCATAGGTTGTTATTCTGTCTCTGATTTGAACACTGGACTGTCAGCCGTAACCATGTGTTCTCCCTACCAGCCAGTGCTTCACTTTAGTATAGGCACCCTCTTTGTGTGCGTGGACACACACACACACACACACACACACACACACACACACACACACACACACACACACACATATCATGGTTCTGCTACACTTAACAGAGCAGCTCCTACTCACATAGGAGTGAATGGGTAATCACCATTAAAAGATGGCATTCATTTTCCCTCCTAAAGAAAAATTTAACTCAGCAGCGAGATTCTCTGACTCACTCTGCTGAATTAATTTGGAGTGGTCTCCATTTCCAGGGGAGGAGCACATGATTAAGTAGCATTAGCAAATCTCCCCAGACTGCAGCATTAGAATGTGCCATCACCAGTGAGACCACTTTCTGTGCTACGGCCCCCCTGCATGGGTAAAACCAGAGCAGGAGACCAATCTTTGAATCAGATTTACTGCAATGCAGAAACCTTTGAAGTTAAAACTTCTTTATAGTCCTATGGATTGTCTTAAGACAGGAGATACCTGAAGTTGAAACATCTATCAGTGGCCTATAATACAAAAGCAAAGAATTCAGAAACGTTATACATGAACGGAAATTCACATATATACCATGCAGTTCACATTAGCCACAGTCTAACATACAGGTGAAGAGAAATATTCAAACAGTTAAATAGCTCATGAGAAAGAGCAGCTGCAGTTGCTATGAGGGCAGTTGTCTAGCAATTTTGGAATATTTGAATAATCCATTACACTCAGTCTCTCATTGGCTTGTCAATTAGCAGCAAACTGAGAAGCAAATTAAATGCATTAGCTACATTACAGATGAGTGATGATTGAAATCAATGCAAAGTAAAGAAATGTTAGAAAGAAATCAAATGAAACTAAAGTGTCACAGTTTCAGGAAAAAAAGAAACAAAGGAGTGAATGGTAGAACACAAAAGCTGTGAGAAAGTCTGTGTGCTAATACTGAAGCAGTCACACAAGTATCTGCAACAAAGACCTTACTATGGCGAAGATGGAAAGCTGTACATAAGGAACTGCAGACATCTGCATAAGACAAATACATTACAGTTCCATGAAAAGGAGCAATCAAAATGATCACAACCAGTGCTGAAATATAAAATTAAAGACTGACTGAATTGTCTTAGTCAAACTTTGCAGAGATATGCACCTATGGATGTGTCGCTAAAAAAGTTATAGTTCAACTCAGTTCAACAGTCCAAAAGGAAGAGAAATATCCTGACAAAATATCCCTTTTAATTATTCCAGAGTTGGAAGCTCACTGAAGAAACCAGACAGAGTTACAGACAGTTCAACAACTGAGCAGAATTTTGAGACTGAAAAGTTACGTTTATTGAAATGCTTAATTTAGTTAACAAAAAAGATATAAAATATGGCATGCTTAATACAAAGTTAGGAATAACTTAAAAGGATCAACCCAATGCATGACACCACATAGATTATTTCTAGAATAGTATATTTTATAATTAAAAAACAGTGTTGGAATTTGGAGTATATGTCTTTAAATATGGCAATGTCCAGCCACAGGAAGTGTCATATAGTATTTTTTTTTCTAAAACAAATGAGAATAAAGACCTTCTGGAGGCTTTGTCTGTGTTGTCTACTAAACATCTTAATGAACTCCCAGGTGTTAAATAAAATAAAAATAAATAAATAAATAAATAATAATTACAATCTGTAAACCTTGACCTCCTGCAGAAAAGGCTTCTTTTAACACTGTTCATACATTTATTTACTCTGCCTTTCAAAGTATGTGATCAGAAAAGACAGTGGGTGGGATGTTCTTCTCTTCAGGAAGCACTTCATCTCCCAGCCAATGAAACCAATGCTAATTGGATGGATTGTAACTGCTTATTTGGTAAAAGTAATGTCTTTCAGTTTTTCCCTGTTAGGGGTCGCCACAGTGGAACTTCAGTCTGCTAATGATTGGCAGTGGATTTTTACAGGGCCGAGTAGCCAGCCCGACACCCAACCTTCAAAGAAGGCACACCCATTCATGCATGCACCTACCTGCGTGTCTTTAACGTCACTCGACTGTAGGGAGGACATGCAGACTCCACACAGGAGGCGCTCCAGCAAAGAATCAAAGGGGAAAACGTCTTGCTGTAAGGCGACAACACTAACCGTTGCACCACTGCGGCCTGCTTATTTGGTACACATCTCAAACTTCATACGGCTGTCACATATATCATTCTTCATTCTTATCCGACCATCACTGTTTCTTTACTTGATACTGTCATACTAATACTGACTGACCATAGCAGCATAATTTTTGCTGACTTTAATGTCTTTTGGCCTTAGAGCACCAACATTGCCTTTAGCAATATGCTTGCAAAATATAGATTTACCAGACCCATTCCCACACCTGACAAGAATTCTCTGCTTGACTGGGTCCTTAAATCACTTTCATCTGTCCATAAATAGCAATTGCCTGATTTTTTACTGTAGTTATTGCAATAGTGGAACTTGTACCAAATGGCTGTGATACTTCCCTTATATAGCATTTTGTTCCTTTGGCAGAAATACTATGCATCTTAAGTTGCTCATCACGTTAAGAAAGCTTTTACTGCAAGAAACAAGGTTTGAGTCAACTACAAAAAAAAACTCAGTATCCTAAGGATTAATAATGTAATAGCCAGACATATACTGTAACTAAAAAGGATAGACAGATCTTTCATTTGTGACAAAAATCATCACTTTTCAAGCCACCCCTCAAAATCTCAGGGAGTCATTGTGAAGACATGGCAAAGATGGCTGGTGAAGACTCAGGTAATTCTGTCCGGTTCTTATCTTCAAATGCTTTCACAGTTAGTCATTTATGGCTCAGACACTTTACTGCCATAAAGCTTTTGAAAAACTACTTCATCAGATGCACTTCCAAGGGGTAACCATTTGAAATGCTGGGACTCACTAGCATGAGTTCTGATATACAGAGACTGAATGGCCGAAAGATCAGACTTGTATATGTTGTCTGAGATGCGATTTCTCAAAATATTTCCTTCTTCACAAAAAGAAGTTTTAAGGAGAAGAGTGATTTTCCAAATTCGCTCTTCTTCCGTGTTTTCTCTCTTTTTTTTTTATTTTTTTTGGCGAGTATTGACATTTCAGTAGGAAGCCCTATCAAGGCTCATGTAAATACTGCCAACAGATCCCATACCACCTTCCTCAAGACACAACGTTCAGTCCTATCTTATTTTCCATCTTTATCAATATTCTTTCCTTTGTTAATTCTAGGCTACATGTTTTCTTCAGTGTTAAGAGACGTCTACACTGGCCCCCTCACCAGCAAAACTAGTCTTGTTTGTATCAACACTCACTTTTCAACAAAACTAACTGAGGAGCAGAGGTTGTGATATGTGGCTATTTGTCTATGTGTGCCTTTATGAGTGTGTCTGCATTGTTTAGAGTTCACATTAAACTGAAAAAAAAATATTGAACCCATCAGAGTGTCATAATAAACAACCAATTAATTCACACTGTCTCCATACATAAGTAGGCCTCTATTTTGTATTTTTTTATCTCATAGCCTTCCCATTGAAATAATATGGCTCATAATCTTTCTCTCACCTGTACTTGCCATAAAATTAAGCAAGATGTTCCTCTCTTGGTAAACATGATTTATTTCTCAACTTTGAATATAATCTTATGATTACTACAGAATCCTCTTACAATAACAAAAGCATGCAAGTTGCAAAGAAAAAGAAGTTATGTACTCACCATAACATTCTATCTGAGTAGTTACACTTCATTTTTCTGCAACCTGTGGAGTATTTGGATCCATATCGGATCTGAGCCGGCAACTTTTCAAGCATCTGCTCTGAGATCCAAGCTCCCCCCCCCTTACCCACATCCCATCACCATCTCCTACCTTCCCTCAGATCGAGTTTGCTACTACTCAACCAATTAGCAACTGAACTATATAATAAACCCTGAACAGGTTTGGGGGAAGGAGGGTGGGACGGTTGCAGAAAAATGAAGTGTAACTACTCAGATGGAAAGTTATGGTGAGTACATAACGTCTTTATCTGAAGTAGTTAACTTCATTTTATCTGCAACCTGTGGGACAGAGTCCCCAGCTACTTAAACTCCTGGGAGGCCCTCATGGAAGGATATTCCTGAGCATAGCAGAGCCGAAGGATGCTCTCCCTCTGGAGATCAAATCCAACTTATAATGAGAAATGAAGGTATGTGACCTTGCCCAGGTTGCTGCCGCACAAATGTCATCCAGTAGAACCCTAGACCAAACTGCAGCAGATGTCACCATAGATCTGGTAGAATGAGCTTTAACAGGACCAGGTGGGGACAGACCTTTGTCTTTATAAATTTGCAAAATACATTGTGTAATCCATCTAGCTAAGGAAACCTTGGAGATGGCTTTGCCCAGAAAGGGTTTAGAAAAGGACACAAATAACTGGTCACACTTACAGAAGGGCTTTGTTCTGTGTAAATAAAAATGAAGCTGTCTATGAACATCTAGCAAATGCAGCTTATATTCACCCTTGTTCTGAAAATTTGGAAAGAAAACAGGCAGGTTAATTGTTTGATTAATGTTTGACTCAGAAGCTACTTTTGGTAAGAAGGAAGGGTTTGTGCGAAGAGAAACCCTGTCTTTATGGAAGATCAAGTAAGGGGGCATGGCAGACAAAGCTTGAATCCCAGAAACCCTTCTAGCTGATTTAATGGCCACTAAGAAGGCTGTCTTCCAGGATAAGAACTTCAAATCTACTGATGCTGCAGGTTCAAAGGGGTAGCAACTAAAGCCTGCAGAACTAAGATAAGATCCCAAGGAGGAACAGAGTCCTTAACTGGGGGATGCAAAAGAAAGGTGCCTTTAAGAAAAGCCTTACACAGTCTAGAAGAGGCCAGAGCATACATGTTTCCACCAACATGGAAATTCAAGATAGCTGCCAGTTGGACTTTCACCGTGGAGGAACTAGCCCCTTGTTGAAAAATATTGCCTAAGAAATCCAACACTGCAGGAACAAGGGCTGTAAAGGGATCCGGGTTCCTCTGAGAAGCCCAAATAGAGAATTGTTTCCATTTACTGCAGTAAATCTTCCTAATGGAGGCCTTATGGGACGCCACCAGAATAGTTTTTACTGAAGATGAAAGACCGGGAGTCCTGGAAATCAAGGGAACTGGAGCAACCAAGCCGTCAGCTTGAGGCTGTCCAGGTTGGGTGGACAAGTGCCCGAGGAATGGGAAATTAGATCTGGGCAGGGATTCAGAATCCAAGGAGGAGCTAGAACATGAGACCAGAGGAAGTGGAACCACACCTGATGAGGCCAGAACGGGGCAATGAGGATCACTTTGCACCCCAGTTGGCAAGTTTTCTGAAGAAACGTCAGAATGAGAGGTAACGGGTGATAAGCATACAGTAACCTGGGAGGCCAAGCATGGACTAGAGTGTCTCTGGGGGGAATCCCCTGGTGAGGGGATCAGAGTGAAGAACTCGCTGCACTTTGCGTTGGAAGGAGATGCAAAGAGATTGCAGCAAGGCTGACCCCACGCAAGGAAGATCTCCGCTATTGATTGTTTCAGAGACCACTCATATGGCATTAGAATAGCCCGACTCAATCTGGCTGCTAAAATGTTGGAGCATCCCGGAATGTGCGTTGCAATCAGAAATCAACTGGTGGAGATCACCCTCTCCCACACTCTCATGGTCTCACGACACAGAGTGTAAGATCTGGTTCCTCCCTGTTTGTTGATGTACCAGACAACCAACATGTTGTCTGACTGAATTGCAATAGTCCTCAGAGGAAGGACAGTGTGAAAGGCTTGCAACGCTAAAAGCACTGCTCTCATCTCCAGAACATTGATATGCAATCTGGTCTCGATCTGGGACCACATGCCTTGGACCGTCCTCCCCAGATAATGCCCCTCACCCAAGCTGGGAGGTGTCCATGGTCACTGTGGCTTAGGATGAGGGTGAAACAAATGGGCATCCCACTAAGATCTCCGGCGATTGGAGCCACCAGAGAAGTGATGCCCTGCAGGCTCTGCTGATTTTAATTGGATATTCCATGGCGAGATCTAGCCAAGACCACTGTATGGCCAGAGTCCACTGAAGAACACGCATGTAAAAACATGCACAAGGGAGGATCGAGATTGCTGCAGCCATAGAGCCTAGGGCGCACGGAGAACGTTGCCTGCCTTTGGTACCCTGGGGCCAAGAACCACTGATATATGGGCCCGTAGGCTCTGGACCCTGTCTGGAGTTAGGAAAACTTTCAATTGAAGGGTGTCCAGCCATGCCCCAATAAAGTCCAAGATCTGCACCGGGTCCAAGAGGGACTTGGAAACACTGATAGTGATCCCTAGCCAGTCTGCAAGATGAAGGAAGGAGTCTCTGGCTATGCAAAGAATACACTTGGTGGAAGCAGTGAGGAGCCAATCATCTAGGTAAGGGAATACCTGAATTCCCTGAAGCCTCAGGTGAGCAGCTACAACTGCCATTACCTTGGTAAACACCCTGGGGGCTGTGGTGAGAACAAAGGATAGGGCTCTGAACTGGAAATGATTGGATCCCAGCTGGAAGCGAAGGAATCTCCTGGAGCTTCTGCAAATCTTGATGTGGTAGTAAGCATACTGGAGGTCTATTGAGCACATCCAGTTGCATTCTCGAAGATAAGGTAGAATGGACTGTAGGGTAACCATCCGGAATTTCTGCTTGGCTACAGCCAGGTTCAAGGTTGACAGGTCCAAAATGGGCCTGAGGTCCCCCCGTCTTTTTTAGTACTAAAAGGTACTAAAAAGAACCTGGAGTAAACGCCTGATCTGGACTGATCTGGGGGGCCCGGCTTGATGGCTCATTTGCGAAGCAGCTTGGTAATCTCTAGCACTACCACCTCCCTTTGAGCAGGTGGGACATCTGGGAGGCGCTTTGGTTGGACATGAGGGGAAACAAACGGGATGGTGTAGCCTCTGGATATTATTTGAAGCACCTAACAATCTGCAGTTATGGACTCCCAAGCTGTTGGGTGCAATGATAATCTTCCCCCCCGACTGTCACCAGAGTAGGACAGTTGGGCAACCCCTCAGGGCTGCTGTGTGGGCCTGTCTGAGAAAGTCACCCTAGACACAAAGTTCCTCTGCTCCCCTCTGCCTCTGGGGCAGTGTCTGTCCTGTCCCCCTCTGCCTCTAGGGGATGAGTTGTTCTGAGAGTCCCAGGAAAACTATGATTTACAGAAACACATCTTCTTTTGCCCTCTCTGATTCCTAGAAAAGGATCTTTAAGGGCTAAAGAAGCAGACTCTGATGGCAGGCAAAGTCTTCCCATCCTTTTCGCTCTGGACCAGTGTCACGTACTGTCTTCCCAAAAAGAGAAGAACCATTGAAGGGAGCATTTATGAAAGACACCTTGAAGGGGTACGTGAAATGACACAGTCTGTGCCAAGCGTGTCACCTCATAGCCACGACAGTCCCAACTGCCCTAGCAGCTCCTTCCATAGCATGGGAAAGAAGATGCATAGACATGTTCAATACTGATTTTAGAGTGGACATTTTCATGGAGAACAGACACTTGTCCTCCGGCGACAAAGACTCTGGGGGCAACTCAGCAAACTCCGTGACTAGGACTCACTGCAGTCGTATAACATGTGCCAAATAATTCAGCGCTCAAATGGAAAACATCGCTGAAGAAAACACTCGCTTCCCAAATCGATCCACCACCTTGGACTCCTTGTCTGGAGGGTGGGCTGAGGAACTCTCCTGTGCCAGTTCCCTCTTGGTGGTTGCTGCAACCACCATAGGATCCACCGGGGATCCTTTTTACCAGATAAAACAACAAAAAAACAAACTTCAGCAAAAGAAAAAAGGCAAGGATGTAGCAAAATTAATTTATTAACAATCCAAGTATATGTTAGCACTTTCAGATGCACTAAATGTGCAACCTTCATCAGGCAAGGAATCAAATTAATCAAGGGTTTAAAAAAGTACAGTTGTGTACACTTACCATAAATGTAGATGTTCGAGTGTATTCACTTTTGCAGTCATTACATTTGGGTTATCTGCTTGGAGGTAGCCCTCAGCTGGCCTGCTTATCAAAGTCTAGTGTCCTGCATTGGTTGCTGTCTCATCTTCCATGACGTCAGGAAGTCAGGGGTATAAAGCATGCAGCCGACACCATTACATCAGTTTTTCTTGCCCCAGATGTCAGGTGCCCCCATAATGGGAAGCCATTATATACAAGGTTACACCTCCAACAAAAAGCAAATACACTAGAAAGCTTAAATACAGTAAGCAAGAAGAGAGGTATAGCCAATAGAAGTCAGGGGGCTGGAAGGAGGGTAACCAGGACTGCAACAATGAATACACTCGAACATCTACATTTATGGTAAGTGTACACAACTGTACTATGTTCTTCATGTTTCATTGTTGCAGTCATCACATTTGGGTAGATTCCCAAAGCTAAGGAAGGGAAGAGGCAATCAGAGAGCATTAGGATCAGCTATTAGGCCCTGCAAGACTGCAGTTCCAAAACCAGCTCTGGATTTAGAAAAAATAGGCAAGTGGTAATGCTTTGTGAAGGTATGGACTGAACTCCAGGTAACAGCTTCTAGGAAGTCCCTGATAGGAACACCTCTGAGAAAGGCTGTTGAAGTAGATGGAGCCCTGGTGGAATGTGATTTTATCCCCTGTGGGGTAGGTTTTCCATGGTGCTTATAGCAGAATTGAATGCAATGGCTTATCCACTTAGAAATGGTTTGCTTTGAAATGGCCTTCCCCTCTGTCCCTGCAGCAAAGGCAACTAGCAGCTGTTCAGTTTTCCTGAGAGGCTTAGTCCTGTCCAAATAAAATCTAAGTTGTCTGTGCACATCCAAAGAGTGCAGTATTCATTCTCCTTTGTTCTGTGGATTAGAAAAGAAGATTGGCAAATGAATGGACTGATTAAGGGCCACACTGGATACCACCTTGGGCATAAAGGAAGGATTGGTCCTGAGGGATACCCTGTCTGCATGGAAGATGATGAAGGGCTCCACTGCCATGAGGGCCTGTAATTCAGACACTCTTCTTGCTGAAGTGATGGCTAGAAGGAAAGCTGTTTTCCAAGAAAGGAATTTCAACTCTGCAGTTGCAGCTGGCTCAAAGGAGGTAGAGTGAGTTTTTCCAATACAAAGTTAAGGTCCCAGGCTGGAGTAGGGGCTCTCCTGGGTGGTCTTAAATTTTTGGCCCCTCTGAGGAATTGCTTCAGCAGGGGGTGAGAGAAGAGGGGTGGCTCAGTATTATAATGTGCTGAAGTGGCTGAGGCATGAATTTTAATAGAAGAGAAGGAAATGCCCTTGTGAAGCATCTCTGTTAAGTATTGAAGAATATGCAGTAAGCTGGGCACTGTTGTGCCCATCCCCTGAGCTTGGCTCCAGGAATAGTATCTTTTCCACTTTTCAGCATAGGATTTTCTAGTACTAGGCCTCCTTGCCTCCAGAATGACATCCAGCACTTGCTTACTGAGGGATGGTATTGGAGAGCTCAGGTAATTATCCAGGCTGCAAGGTTCAGGGTTTGAAGCTGGGGGTGCAGAATCTGGCCCTCCTTCTGGGACAGCAGGGAAGGGATCTGAGGCAGGTGCCATGGTTCCAGCAGTGACATACTGTGCAAGAGGGGGTACCAGTGTTGGCATGGCCAGTCTGGTGCAATGAGTATTGTCCTTGGTTTGTCCTGTTTGATCTTTAGTAGAACTTTTGAGAGGAGAGGCAGAGGGGGAAAGGCATAAACTGAGAGGCTTTCCCAGGTGAAGGACATGGCATCCACTTTCCAAGCTTGTCTATGGGGAGTCCTTGCACAGAATTTGTCCAATTTGCAGTTCTGAGGGGAGGCAAACAGGTCTATCTCTGGGCTCCCCCATTTGTTTCTCAAAATGTTGAATATCTTCGGTTCCAGTTTCCACTCGTGTGGGTCCTTGAGATTTCTGCTTAGGTTGTCTGCCAGTGAATTTAGCTTGCCTGGCAGGAATTGAGCTTGTAGGTGCACTTGGTAGTTCAAGGCTGTGTTCCACAGAGCCATGGCTAACCTGCAGAGAGGGTATGAGTGGGTTCCCCCCTGCTTGTTTATGTACCACATAACAGTGGTGTTGTCTGTCTTTACCAATAATTGTCCTGGAAGAATTTGCTCCTTGAAGGCTGTAAGAGAATTCTAACATTTCTTTTTGATTGATATGCAGGTACATTTGACTCGGTTTCAATTTGCCCTGAATGCACTGCCCTGCCAAGTGAGCCCCCTATGCATAGTCTGATGCATCTGTTGTTAGGGCTTGGGCGGCAGGGGATAGAGTGAATGGCAGTCCCTTGTTGTGGTAGCAGGCCTCTGCCCACCAAAGGAACTCTGTCTTAATACAAGGAATGATAGGAATCATTGATTCCAGGTCCTGAGAATGTTGACACCATAGGCTTTTTAGATACCATTGTAGTTTCCTCATATGCAGTCTTGGATATTGAATTAGTAAGATGCAAGAGGCCATGAACCCCAAGGCTTACAGTATATTTCTTGCAGATAACTGGGTTTTTGTAGCCAGTAGTTTGAAGTAGGCTGCCAAATAAACTTGTTTCTCTGGTGTGAGGTAGGCCATCTGGGAAGTTGTGTTCAAGCTTGCTCCCAGGAATACAGTTTGTTGGCAGGGTACTAGGTGAGATTTCTTTTTGTTTATGGTGTACCCCAGTGAGGTTAGCAGTTTCTTTACAAATGCCAGATGATTTAATAGTATGTCCTGGCTTTCTGCCTGAATTAGACAATCATCCAGGTATGGGTATATTTGAATATTTCTTAGCCTGCAGAATGCAATGACTGGAGCTAGGCACTTTGTGAATACCCTGGGCACAGTAGATAAGCCAAAGGGCAGTGCAGAGAAAGTACAGTTGTGTACCTACCATAAATGTAGATGTTCGAGTGTATTTACTGTTGCAGTCATTACACTTGGGTCATCCCGCTGGCAGGCGACCCGCAGTCGGCCCGAGTTCCAAAGTCCCGGTCCAGCGTCGATTGCTGTCACCTCTTCCCTGATGTCAGTGCACCAGGGGTATAAAAGTTGCAACCAATGCCATTTTCTTCAGTTTTTCTTGCTCCAGATGTCAGGTGTCCCCAGATAGGAAGGCTGGAAAGATAAATTTATGCCAAAAAACATGCATATATTACTATAAACATTTCCTTCATCTACAAGCAAATATACCACATAGGTAGTATAGAGATGAGAAGTACAGAAAGGTCCCAGCAATGAAAAAAGGGGGATGGTGGGTGGGTAACCTGGACTGCAACAGTGAATACACTCGAACATCTACATTTATGGTAGGTACACAACTGTACTATGTTCATCGTGTTTCACTGTTGCAGTCATTACACTTGGGTAGAATCCCAAAGCTGAGGTTGGGTGGCTGAGTCTAAATTGGATTTGAAGAGGCTACCAAGCCCTGCAGAACTGTAGTGGCAAAGCCCGCTCTGGATTTAGAGTAGAGAGGTAAGTGGTAGTTCTTGGTGAAAGTGTGCACTGAGCTCCAGGTTGCAGCTTCTAAAATGTCTTTGGTTGGCACTCCTCTGAGGAAAGCTGCAGAAGTGGCTGCTGCTCTGGTAGAATGAGGCCTAATGCCCTTAGGCACTGATTTGCCATATTGTGCATAACAGAAGCGGATGCAGTGTCCTATCCATTTTGAGATTGTCTGCTTTGTAATAGGCTTTCCTAGTGATCCGGCAGCATATGCTACAAACAGTTGCTCAGTTTTTCTGAAAGCTTTTGTTTTGTCCAAGTAGAATCGTAGCTGTCTGTGTATATCCAAAGCGTGCAGAAGTCTCTCCCATTTATTCTGGGGATTTGGGTAAAAAGTAGGTAAATGAATGGTTTGGTTTAAGGCCACATTGGAGACCACTTTTGGCATGATTGTTGGGTTTGTCCTAAGAGAAACCCTGTCCTGATGAAAAATGAGGAAAGGTTCCACAGCCATTAATGCTTGTAACTCTGAGACTCTTCTTGCTTAAGTTATTGCTAGGAGCAGAGCAGTTTTCCATGACAAGAATTTTAGATCAGCTGTGCTGGCCGGTTCAAAAGGAGGCAGTGTGAGTTTTTCTAAAATAAAATTGAGGTCCCAAGTAGGTACTGGTGCTCTCCTTGGGAGTCTTATATTTTTTGCCCCTCTGAGGTACTGTCATAATAGAGGATGTGAAAAAATAGGAGGTTCTGTATTGTAATGAGCTGAAATGGCAGAGGCATGGATTTTAATAGATGAGAAAGATAAGCCTTTGTCCAGCATCTCAGTTAGGTATTGTAAAATCTGAGGTACATTAGGGACAAGTGGTTCGAGCCCTTGTGCCTGGTTCCAAGCACAGAATCTCTTCCATTTTTCTGCATAAGATTTCCTAGTACTGGGCCTCCTGGCTTCTAAAATGACATCCATAACAGCTTTAGAGAGAGGTGCAGTCTGAGTGGCTACATTATCTGCCATGCTGCCAGGTTTAAGGTTCTGAGTTGACTGTGCAGAATCTGATTGTTTTGTTGTGTCAGAAGATGAGGAATTTGAGGTAGAAGCCAAGCTGGGCCTTGAGACAAACTCTTTAGGATTGGGTACCAGTGCTGGCATGGCCAGTCTGGGGCAATCTGGATCATTTTTGGCCTTTCTTGTCTGACTTTTAGTAGCACCTTGGTAAGAAGAGGCATCGGAGGGAAGGCAAGGCATAGACTGTCAGGCCTTTCCAGCTGAATGATAGAGCATCCACTTTCCATGCTTGACAGTGATAAGTTCTTGTGCAAAATTTCTGTATTTGGTAATTGTGAGGGGAGGCAAAAAGATCTATGTCTGGGCGTCCCCATTTCCTCGTTATCATGCTGAACACTTGTGGATTTAGCTTCCATTCATGAGGATCCATGAGATTTCTGCTTAGTTTGTCTTACAGTGTATTTTTTGTTCCTGGCAGGAATTGTGCCTGCAGATGTACTTGATAGGTCAGTGCTGTGTTCCACAAAGTCATGGCTTGTCTGCATAGGGGGTAGGAATGTGTGCTCCCCTGCTTGTTTATGTACCACATAACTGTGGTATTGTCCGTCTTTATTAATAGCTGTCCTGGATGTATTAGGTCCTTGAAAGTTGTCAGGGCATTCTGTACAGCTAGCATCTCTTTTTGATTGATGTGAAGATGCATTTGTTCCTTGGGCCACGTGCCCTGAATACATTTTCCTGCCATATGTGCCCCCCAGGCATAATCCGATGCATCTGTTGTTATTGTCTGCCTGGCAGTGGGTAAGGTGAAAGGCTGTCCCTTGTTGTGGTGACAGGCCTGGGACCACCATCAAAACTCCTGTTGTAGGCAGGGAATTAAAGTTATGATTGTCTCCAGGCTGTGACAATGCTGAGTCCAAACACTTTTTAGATACCATTGTAGTTTCCTCATATGCAGTTTTGCATATGGAATTAGTAGAATGCAGGATGCCATGAAGCCCAGGGCCTGCAGAATTTTTCTTGCAGGGAGCTGGGTTTTTGTTGCCATCATTTGAAAGTAATGAGTCAGTTGCCTTTGTTTGTCTGGCGTGAGATAAGCCATCTGGGCAGTTGTATTTAAGCTTGCACCCAGGAATATTATCTCTTGAGAGGGCACTAGTTTTGATTTCTTTTCATTTACTGTGTACCCTAGGCAAATTAGCAATCTTTTTACAAACTCCAGATGCTTTAGAAGAATGTCCTTGCTCTCTGCTTGAATAAGGCAGTTGTCCAAGTAGGGATATATTTGAATTCCTTTTTGTCTGCAAAATGCAATTACTGGTGCCAGGCATTTTGTGAAGACCCTGGACACAGTAGATAAGCCAAAGGGCAGTGCAGAGAATTGGTAATGCATTGAGCCTGCTATGAATCTGAGGTATCTTCTGCAAGATTGTCTGATTGGGACATGCAGGTATGCCTCCTTGAGGTCCAAAGCAACTAGCCAAGCCTTCTTGCCCAGCATGGGCAGATGTTGCTGTAGTGGTAACATTTTGAATTTTGAAACATCCAGGAAAGTATTTAGGATCGACAGGTCCAGTATTGGTCTCCAGGCTTTGTCCTTTCTGGGTACTAAGAAATGTCTTGAGTAAAATCCTTGTCCCTGTTCTTGCTGTGGAACTTTTAGAATAGCTCCCATGTCCATAAGAGCAGCAATCTGTTTTTGTGCCTCTGCCCATTGGTTTTGTGGCAGGTCTGGCATACCTTTTGGTTTTGGAAGCATGTGGAAGTGGAACCTGTAACCCTGAGAAACAATATTCATTACCCATTGGTCCTGGGCAGGGTTGCCAGATTTCCAACAAGCCAGGTAGGGACAAAAAAAAAAAACGGTCTTTCACGGCAAGTGAAGACCAGAAAAAAAAAAAAAAAGGTCTTTAATGTGGAACAGAGTTCCACATTAAAGAACGGTAGCTCTGCACTAAACACGGAGCTTCTCGTGTTTAATGCATTGCAGTTCCACATTCAACACAAGTAGCTCCGTGTTTAGTGATTTTTGATTAGCCCGTATACCGGCATACGGGCCAATTAAAAATCGTTAAACACGGAGCTACTTCTGTTTAATGTGGAACACAAGAAGCTCCGTGTATAGCGATTTTTGATTGGCCCATATGCCAGGTATACAGGCTAATCAAAAAAAAAAAAAACAAAGCGGAGGCTGGCCGGGAATTAAACCGGCAGGGCAGGACTCGGGATCAGACTGCTGATCTCGGGACAGTCCCACCCAAATAGGGACATCTGGCAACCCTGGTCCTGGGTGATCATATGCCAATTTTTTGAGAAAAGTGCTAGCTTTCCCCCTAGGGGTGCTGTCAAAAGGTAAGTGCTTGGCATTTGTAGAGGGAAGTCATTGGGACTGTTTCCTATAAGGTTGTGATTTGTCTTCCCCTCCTTTGGGGGCTGAAGCACCCCATTGTTTAGGTCTGTAGGAGCCTTGGGGCTGAGATCTGCCTCTTGGGCATCTGTATCTGCCTCTTTGTGGCCTATCTGACACTGGAAAGGACCAATTTTTTGAAGGCCAATTTCTGCTAAATCTAGGTGGTTGAACCTGTAAGAAATCTTTCACTGTCTGCATTGACTTTGCTTTATCCTCCATTTTCTTTAACATCTCTTCTGACTTAACACCAAACAAAGTATCATGCTTTAATGGAGCATACAATAATTTTACTTTAACATGGTCAGGTAAACTTTGTTCTTTCAACCAAGCATGCCTTCGAATAACAGAGCCTGTAACTGTGGCTCTACAAGAAGCCTCTAATGAATCAAAACCATATTGCAGAGTATGCTTTCCCACTTGTTCAACTGCATGCAGTAAATCCTGCATTTCCTTACTGTCAGGACTTTCTGTATTTGAAACCATTTTCTGTTTTAACAATGACATGAGGTAATGTTGATATTTAAGCATGTGAAACTGGAAGTTTAAAGCTCTTACAGCTAAAGTAGCAGAAGTGTAAACGTTTTTCCCCCATCTGTCCAGAGCTCTGGAATCCCTATCCGAGGGGACAGGATTTTTAGCAGTGGAAGCCTCAACCCATTTAGGACCCTGAGAAATTGTTTCTGGGTCTGCAGCAGGATTTTTGTAAAGAAATTTATGAGAGTCAGGGACCCTGTAGTACCTGTCTGGCTTGATTGGTGCAGGGGGTAAAGAATCAGGAGACAGACTGGATTCAGAAAAAAACATCATCAACAATATCAAGCACAGGGGGGATAGCCAGGGGCCTGTGCTGAGGCAATAAAAGGAAGTATCTGAGCCTTTTCTTGGATTCTGAATAATCCTGGCTCTCCCAGTGGAAATGCTCCCTCGTGTGCAGGGTTTCCCCAAAATAATAATCCTCAGGCGGAGAGGCTGAAGGTATGGACTCTTCTGCATCAGAGTCCTCATAGGGAGGGAGAGAATATCCGTGATCAGAAGAGGAATCAGAGAAAATGGAAACCTGGTCAGAGGAATCATAGTCAGTGTCTTGCCTAGGCTTTTTGTCAGGAGGGGGATGGGAACCCCTGATTAAAGTAATTAGGTCTTCGGCCATTTTAAGCATCTGTTTCTTTGGCATGGATGACTGTTCTGGAGAATGCTGTACTTTTTTCCTTGGCTTTAATGGTGTTTTTGACTTTGCCTTTGCTGTTGTAGTGGGCTTAATTGTAAGCTGTGAAGGTCTGAAAACACCCTCAGAAGCCGATGCCTGCTCAGCAGCTCCGAATCCATCTGAGGGAATAGTTTCCATAGGCCCAATACCTTGAGTTTCCACAGGCCTTGGTGTCTCCAAGTGGCTGTCAGTTATGGCCTGTGGCTCTGAGGTAGCGGGTGTCAGGGGCTGCGAAAGCGCCTCACTGAGAACCGGCAAACCGGCGACTGGCCTAGAAGAGGCTTCGTCGGTTTTGGACCTCGGATGCCTGTCCTTTTCTTTGTCTTTGCGTTTTTTATAAATTCCGGTCATCGGTTGTTCCAACGGCATTATGTAATTAAACCTTCAGCCAAAATAATGTAAAGCAAAACCAAACCGATGTTTAATGGCACGTTTATTGAATCTAGCACAAAACCGACAACTAGTAACATCATGGTCAGGGCCTAGGCAAGGAATACAGTAAGAGTGAAAGTCCTTATGAGGTATTTGCTTCCCACAAGAAATACAATTATTAACTTTTACTGGCATCGGTCTGGAGCAAGAAAAAGTTTCCCCAACAAGGTACTTAGCTTTATTAAAGACTTCGGTTCTGAAACTTAATTTAGAAAATCTCAGGAGTCGGCCGACTGGCACTTGCAAACTGCTTTTGCTTCGGGCACCTCGTGGCAAGAAAGACTGAAGAAAATGGCATCGGTTGCAACTTTTATAAACCTGGTGCACTGACGTCAGGGAAGAGGCGACAGCAATCGACGCCGGACCGGGACTTTGGAACTCAGGCCGACTGCGGTTTGCCTGCCAGCAGGATGACCCAAGTGTAATGACTGCAACAGTGAAGCACGATGAACATCCGATAATGCATGTAGCCTGCTCTGAAGTGTAGGTATTTTCTGCAAGATTCCCTTATTGGGATGTGCAGGTAAGCTTCCTTTAAGTCCAATGTTGCCAACCAGGCATTTTTGCCTAGCATGGGAAGCAGCTGATGAAGAGTTAGCATTCTGAATTTTGGGATTACCACAAATGTGTTTAGAATAGATAGATAGGTCCAGGACAGGATGCCAAGAGTTGTCTTTTCTGGGTACCAGGAAAAGTCTGGAGTAAAAACCTTGTCCCCATTCTTCTGCTGGGACAGGTTGAATAGCCCTGATACTTAGAAGAGAGAGAACCTGTTGAGCCTCTGCCCACTGATTTGGGGGTAGGTCTGGCCAGCCGTTTGGGGTTGGTAAGGTGTGGAAGTGGAATCTGTATCCTTGGGTAACTATATTTATAACCCATTTGCCTTGGGTAATGAGTTCCCAGTTGTTTTCATGCAGGGTGATCTTTCCCCCTAAAGGAGCAGTCAGTTGAGCAGGGCTTGGAAGATTTAAGGTTAAGTCATTGTGACAGTTTACAACAGGAGGGTGTCTTACTACTTCCAGCTTTGAAAGTGGGAGCCCCCCACTGCTTAGGCCTGTGAGTACCTTGAGACTGTAGCCTAGATGGTCTGCTGTTCCTGGGTTTGGACTGAGAAGGCCTGGGAGAGACAGGAAAGGACCAGTTCTTAGAAGGCCAATGCCTACTAAATCTGGGAGGCTGTACTTGCAGGAAATCTTTAACAGTTTGCATAGAATTATCTTTTTCCTCCATCTTTTTTAGTACTTCTTCTGCTTTGTTGCCAAACAGGTGGTCTTGGTTTAAGGGAGCATCCAGTAATTTAGCTTTAACATGATCAGGCAAAGTTTGCTCCTTAAGCCAAGCATGCCTTCTAAGTACAGACCAAGTGACAGCAGCCCTGCAAGATGCATCTAAGGGTCAAAACCGCATTGCAAAGTATGTTTACCAACATGTTCAACAGAACGCATTAAATCCTGCAAATCTTTATTTTCAGCACAGACAGGAATCAACATAATTTTCTGTTTAGGTAATCCAGTAATATGCTGCTGATACTTTAACATATGAAACTGGCAGTTTAAGGCCCTAATGGCCAAAGTAGCAGAAGTGTATACCTTCTTACCCCATCTGTCCAGGGCCCTGGAATCTCTATCAGAGGGGGTAGGGTTTTCGTCAGAAGTTGCCTTAATGCCTTTGGGTCCCTGTGAAATGGTCTCTGGGTCCACAGTAGGATTCTTAAAGAGGAACTTGTGAGAGTCAGGTACTCTGTAATACCTGTCAGGTTTCCTGGGAGCCGGAGGTAAAGTGTCTGGGGCCAGGCTAGATTCCAAGAAGGCATCATCTACAATGTCCAGTACAGGAGGGATAGCTAAAGGCCGGTGTTGAGGTAGGAGTAAGAATTCCTTAAGCCTCTTTTTGTAGTCAGAGTAATCCTGGCTTTCCCAGCGGAAATGCTCCCTAAGATTGTGCAAAGTTTCACCAAAAGAGAAATCTTCTGGAGGGGAAGCAGAGGGAATGGATTCCTCTGCATCAGAATCCTCATAGGTAGATAAGGGCAAATCCTGGTCATCAGAAGAAACAGAAATTTCAGAATCCTGATCAGAAGAATCAGAAGGAAAATCAGTTCTAGGTCTCTCAGAGGGAGAAGGCTGGCTTCCCCTAATTAGAGTAATAAGGTCTTTAGCCATTCTTATAATTTGTTTTTTAGGCATATGGGCCTGAACATGTGGTTTGGACATCAGTTTCCTAGGCATGGATTGAGTTTTAGGCCTTGTAGAAGAAGATGGCATTGATATGCAAGTCAGTAGGCCTGAAAACACCCTCAGAAGCCGGTGCCTGCACAGCGGCTCCAGACCCATCCAAGGTAGAGACATCTGCAGGTTCCATAGTTGAAGAAGCATCTCGCGGCATACGGGACTCCAAATGGGTCTCAGTAGAGGTCTGCGAATCTAAAGTAGTGGGTATCAGGGGCTGCGAAAGCGCCGCACTGAGTACCAGTGGACTGACGACTAGCTTAGTGGAAGCATCGTCGGCAGCTTTGGATCTATGCGGTCTGTCTCTGTCTTTATCTTTACATTTTTTTGGAATGTCGGTAGTCAGATGACTTACCGAAGCCATTTCTAAATAATTTAATGAAGTACCGAAATAGTTTGATGCGAAAATGAACCAACGACAAATAGTTCAAGGATTTAATAAGGCACAAAACTGACAGCAAGGGATGTTGTGTTCTGGGCCTAAGCAAGGAAAGCAATACAAATGAAAATCTTTATGAGGTATTTGCTTTCCACATGTTATACAATTGTTAACTTTTACTGACATCGGTTTAGAGCAAGAAAAAGGATCCCCAATGGGGTACTTAGCTTTTTTGAAGACTTTGGTTCTGAAACTTGAAAACAAAAATTTCAGGAGGCGGCTTACCAGCACTTGCGAACTGCTTCTGCTTCAGGCACTGCACGGCAAGAAAGACTGATGTAATGGCGTCAGCTGCATGCTTTATACCCCTGACTACCTGATGTCATGAAAGATGAGACACCAACTGACGCAGGACCCAAGACTTTGATAATCAGGCCGGCTGAGGGCTACCTGCAAGCAGATAACCCAAATGTAATGACTGCAACAGTGAAAAACGAAGAACATCCCCACTTCAATGACATCATCATTACCTAAGCATATACCAAGGCAAAATTTAAAGCAACAAACCCCTTACCATAAAATACAATACATACAATACAAAAAGTTTAGTATATATTTTAAATAAAAATCTCTTTCAATTAAAATAATAAATTAAAAATATAAAAGAATATATGTATATATAAACCATTACATACACAAATATAAATTAAACTGATAAATAATATTATATTTGTATATGTATATAACAAATAAAAAATGTATATATAGAATATTATCCAATTTCAACATCTTTCAAGAGACTTTAATTAGAGTAGACACTTCAAAGACCTTAGTTCATTTAATCTGGGAAACATATAGGCATTTGTTAACAGTTGCCACCACAATTCTCTTTGTTCTAGTTTTAAAGACCAAGGGTTAACTTTAACCTGCTCAATGACTAAAAATAAAAATAAATGGTCATTGTGGTCATTGATATGTCTAGTTAAAGCATTTGTACAGTCTTTTATTGCAATACTATATTGGTGTTCATATATTCTCTGTTTCAGATGGCGTTCAATCTTACCAATATAAAATTAGGGACAATGTTGGTATTCAGCCAAATAAACAACACCATTACTAATACAATTAAATCTAGCTTTAATAGAGTAATTAATCACATAGATAATGAACTTATTCGTGACTTTTATATGCTTACAATAATTACAAGAACCACACTTAAACATCCCTCCAGGTCTGGAAGATGTTCAGTGGTTTATCTCCACCAAGTTTTTGAGATTAGCTCCCCATTTATAAACAATTTTTGGGGTATCAGGTACCTTATTTCTGAGACTCCCATCATCAATTAAAAATGCCCAGTTGTCCCCAGTTTTATATTGGTAAGACTGAACGCCGTCTGAAACAGCGAATACATGAACACCAGTATAGTATTGCAAAAAAAGACTATACAAATGCTTTAGCTAGACATATCAATGACCACAATGACCATTTCTTTTTATTTTTAGTCATTGAGCAGGTTAAATTTAACCCTAGGGGTGGTCCTTGGTCTTTAAAACTAGAACAAAGAGAATTGTGGTGGCAACTGTTAACAAATGCCTATATGTTTCCTGGATTAAATGAGTTAAGTTTTTTGAAGTGTCTACTCAAATTAAAGTATCTTGAAAGATGTTGAAATTGGGTAATACTCTATATATACATTTTTTATTTGTTATATACATATACAAATATAATATTATTTATCAGTTTAATTTATATTTGTGTATGTAATGTTGGTATATATATATATATATATATATATATATATATATATATATATATATATATATATTCTTTCATATTTTTAATTTATTATTTTAATTGAAGAGATTTTTATTTAAAATATATACTAAACTTTTTTTATTGTATGTATTGTATTTTATGGTAAGGGGTGAGTTGTTGCTTTAAATTTTGCCTTGGTATATGGTTAGGTAATGATGATGTCATTGAAGTGGGGTTTTTAAACCCTTGATTAATTTGATTCCTTGTCTGATGAAGGTTGCACATTTAGTGTATCCAAAAGCGCTAACACATACTTGGATTGTTAATAAATTAATTTTGCTACATCCTTGCCTTTTTTCTTTTGTTGATCCTTTGTACCAGGCCTGTCTGTCTGAGGGTGGAGATAGAATCCTGTCTGGGCATTTTGGTATCGGCTCTATGGTGTCAGGCTCCTTCCATGCCCACGTGGTGATAAGATTCACTAAGGGATCCGCAGGAGGGAACACCCAGGACATAGATGGGCCCATGCCAAAAGCCTCCAGGAACACTGACTCATCCATAGAAGATTTTGGGGCTGACCAACCTCCCCTCTGGAGGAGGATCTCCATGATGTCTCCATAGGAGACATTCCTTGGGAGGTGACCTGGGGGAACCTTCTACTTCATCTAAATCAATGTCTTCTGTCAAGGACTCGGGGGAGTCCAGGTGCCTCCTTTTACACATGTGCTTACGAGGACCCTCTTCAGTGGGACTCTCTGAAGAGGGCTCATGAGCCACAGGGGGGGTTCCTCCAGGGGAACTGCCTGGGGGTCTTCTAGCATGGGCTGTCCCTGGGGCAAGCTGAAGGGAGTCTTAACTGAATCCAAGGGAGTCTGGGCGGAATCCAAGGAAATAGGCTGGGGTCTCGATCCTTGGGAGAGAACACTCTCCACCACGTTGAACTCCAATGGAGAGCATACCTCCTTAGCACCCAACAAGGAGGAAGCTTTCCCTAGGTCTGCCGTGAGGATCAGGCCAGAGGCAGGAGTAGCTGGAGCTCCGAAGGAATTGCTCGGATCCAACAAAGTCGGAGCTGAAGACACCTCCACTCCCTCAGATCCAACTCCCCATCTTCGGCCCTGAGAGTTGCTTGGATCTGAACTGGTCTGATCTGAGGAAATCAAAGTGATCGCTGGAGTCAAGGTTGAAGGAACTGTCGGTGCTGAACCCCCAGCTCCTAGGATCCTCAGATCCAAAAACCACAAAACCGCAGGCCGGATTGGGGAAGGAGAAATTGGATGAAAGAAGGGCATGGAGGTCCCCCCCTCCAAAGGGAGATGGGCCTGGCAAGACTCCCATCTGGATTTGGGTCCAAATAAATCTCCTCATCATCCTGTCCATATCCAATTCCGATAGACTCCGAGTCGAGTGCGAGGAGGTGACGGACTCGGAGCTGGCTGGTCGTTGCGACAACTTAGATAAAGCCCTTGGATCCAAGGGCTCCGTTGGCTCTGGGGAGAACCTCAGGGAGTGGAGATGAAGGTCTAGACACTTTAGAAGGAGGGCTAGGGAAGGGCTCCCACTCTGGAGACCGCTTACAAGGCCTATCCCCCCTCATGTCTCTGTCCTGGTTTTTCCTGTCTTTTCCTTTGGCCTCCCCTTCAACAGGGCTAGTGGGAGGGTGAGTACCAGCCTGAGGGGGAGGTAACTGCTGGAGTAGCCAAGTCCGATGAATCCAGACAGGAAGCAAGTAGAAGGTGTTTTGCAACCAGTTTGGCCTTCCTTTCTTTCAAGGCCCTGGGGTTAAATCCGGTGCACACACTGCACTGAACAGGTAGATGGGTAACACCCAGGCAAACAACACACAGAGTGTGACCATCAGCCAGTGAAAGCTTATGGCCACACTCTGTGCATTTCTTGAAGGTAGGTTTTGACTGATCAGCCATACTATGAACACACACAGCCAACCTACTTAAGACTGATACTCAAAACACACACACCTAAGGGGTTGGGAGGACCTGTAATAGACTACTTTACAACAAACTTTTATATATATATATATATATATATATATATATATATATATATATATATATGACGAACAAGCAATTGGGGGAGGAAAGGGAACTAAAAGACAACACACTCTCACTATCTGGAGAAAAAAATTACAAAAAAGTTACTTATTAAATAAACCAACACTTGGAGCTACAGAGATCACAATGCTGATGCATGAAGCGACAAATGAGATCTGAGGGAAGGTAGGAGATGGTGATGGGTTATGGGTAAGGAGGAGGAGCTTGGAGCTCAGAGCAGATGCTTGAAATGTTGCCGGCTTGGATCCGATCTGGATCCGAATATCCCACAGGTTGCAGATAAAATGAAGTTAACTACTTAAGATCAAATTTTATACATAACTGAAGAATTTATTTTAATTTGCATGCTCTGCTTCTATGCTGTGTTGTTTACTGCTGAATCAGAGACATAAAGCTTTGCACGACTCCATCTGTAGTCTGTTTAAAGCACCAAGCCTTTCAAATTGCACACTGATAAAGAAATATATTTTGCAGCTATAAGCACAGTTACAGATAACTTATTTTATAACAAATGACACATAGTCTTTCTGTTAGTTTGTAGCATATATTTACAAAGTTTTCCTTCATTACAGATATGAATGATGACTTGTACAAAATACCTCTCTCTGTCCCTTTCCTCACATAACTGAACTACTATAATTGTTATATAGAGTGCCAGTCATGCACATAGATGTTATTTCCTCTTGGTATCTTTTTTGGCCTTCTGTGGGAAGTCACATAATGTCTGCTTTTAGACTTTTCTATTGTCCTTTTGTGATTTACTTGTAAGCACGTTTGCTGATGTGAGGATGCCATTAACAGAAATCTGAAATGAAACATCTGTACAAGCTGTTCCTATTAAAAAAATCACGTATTGCTGAGTTTAGATATTTGTTCTGCAAACATGAGAAAATCATGTCCAATATTGCTTTGTTAGGCTTTTCTGATGCTGTGAAGAGAAGCCTGTCTGTTATACATACAGTATGAATGTACATTTTACATTGCTAAACTCTATACATATATTCAAGCAAACTTTTTATTCTATGCTTTATCTTTCAGCATATTTACAACAGAATTAATTTCAGCTTTATATTCATAATCTCTAACAATTCCCTCTTTTTTTAAACATACTCAAAAACACATTAAGAAACAAAACCTTTAGTCTTTTTTTGATAGAAGTCAAAATGCAATTTTACATAGTTAATACAATGAAAACATGTATTACTACCAAAACTGAATGTATCTAACAACTTTTTCTTTTGCAGACCATTCTGTGAAAATATTTTATCAGTTATGAGCTGTGTCTGCTTTAGTTTTATTTTTTAACTTGATTAATTTCTTCTTTTGCAATTACAGAATTTAATTTATGACTTAGAACTGTTTCATTAACTCTTTGCAACTGTTGAATTAATTATAAGAGATAAGAACTATGTGCTACTGCAAGCATTTATACACTACTGAAAATATACAGTTTCAGTGTCATTTTAACCATAACATTTTGGTTATATTTTTGAACTGTCCATACACTTTAGTTGACAGTGAAATATACTCTGAAGAATGCTATTTACATATTAGTCCATTAGCTGTATGAATACAATATTTTAATATATATTTTTTTAACTGGGATAACCAATACTAGTACAGATAAAATGGTGGTCTAAAAAGCAGTAATAAGACTCCAACTTAAAACCAGTGATATTACAACTTGACAAATTAGTTTTGAACTTATTACAATGTATTCTGTACAGTATGTATTTACACAGACTGTTTGCTATTCATGCATTTCAATCTGGTAGGTACCCTGGACCCATTTTTTTCTCTACATATTTATTGATAGACGTTAATTTCATTTGTACTGAATTCTTCTGCATTTGTACATACAAATACTATCATTTGTACTGAATTCTTCTGCATTCATACATACAAAGACTGTAAAGTACATTTAGTCTAATCTTACAAATTTAATAACATTAATATTAAGCAAAATCTTGGAAAATGTTTATGTCTCTTTAGAAATATCTAGTGGAATTGGCACCAAAGGCATATGTTCTGTTATTTTAAACTACATACTCAGCAATTAAAAAAATCATGTTTTTTTATACCAACATTGTTTTGCCAAAACATATTAAAATAGTGAATAATGACCAGTCTTGTTCAATTTTTTACATATCTTTACTCTCTCTTGTATAGCTGTAATAAAGCAATTTTAAGCCATCTCTTGTTTTTTAAACCATCTCTTGTATAGCTTTACAGTTTAACAGGTTGTAAATACAATTTAATACTAAACAATACAATAATAACCATTATGATAGCTATTAACAACTTGTAAAATATCTTATCCTGTCAGGTTTAATCCAGTTTACCAGTATTTCTAGTACACTAATACCTGTTTTTCCCTCCCCCCTAAAAGAGTATTTTCAAGAAGGAATAAGATATTTCTTCCTGTAGCTTTATTTTAGACCCTTGTGCAGTACTGCTTATACAGTCAGTATAAAACTGAGAAACTGCCCTCCCTCTGTAGTATTGCACTATTGTTTATCTGCTTTATGCTGAGAGAATAGAATGTATACCAGCCCAGCACTTTGGTTATACATTTGCTTTATTGTTATTGTAATGAAAAAAAGAAAAGGGATATATTACCTGTGATTGAAAGTCAAGAAAATCCAGTAGACACCTTAGATACATTACGTATATATCATCAAAATCTTGATTATATTAAATTAAAAGATATGGATTTAGGAGATGATGTAATCTCTGGAGCAGGTATTTTCCCTTGGTAGGGGGCTGCAAAAGCCATCTGGGAGATGAGAAAACTATCTAAACTAGTTGAAGTATTGGCAAATGCCACTTTCAATGCAGTCCTTGACATTGCTGTCAAAATGACAGCTATACGAACTATGGTTTTGCAAAACTGAATGGCATTAGATTACATATTAGCATCCCAAGGGGTGCATGTGCTTTAATAGGAGAACAATGTTGTACATTTATTCTAGACAAAACAGAATCTGTAAAAGCACATTTAGAAGTGATTGCACAAGTGTCTCAACATACTAGAAAAAACTGGAATGATGATTGGAGTGAATGGTTTAGTAATCTATTTACATGATGGACAGGAAAAATCACTGTATTTTTAATTTCTTTTATTGTTATTGCAATGCTTGGTTGCATATTATTTACATATTTTGTAATGTTCTCCAACAAATAAACAAAAAGTCAATATTACCATAGAGATCCAATAAGTGCTCGAACACCGCGCCAAAACAAGCCCCAACTTTTTGAAGTGACAATGCTCTGTACGTAGCTAAATATGACAGGCTATTCAGTGTACAGACTTTGTTTTGCATTCTGCACACTAACGCAAGTTGTTTACGACAGTCTATTTAGTGTATAGACTTTGTTACGCATTTTGCACACCAATGCATTTGGATTAACGTGTATCTAGCGAGGGAGTGTGCAGGAAATGTTACTGGGACTCCAGTTTTAATGTATTTGTTTTTATACATGCTACGTTTCAATAAATCAGTTTTACAATATTTTGGACTGGCATGCTGTTAAGAGGAACAATAGGAATCACACTGTCTACAGTCGCAGAGTCTTTTGTTACAAGTGGTAACATTGTTCAGCGTAAGGGCAAATTTTGCTACTAAAAGTTTGGCCATATAACGAAACCAGAAGAGACACTACCAGGGGTGTTTGAGCACTTATTGGATCTCTATGGTAATATTGACTTTTTGTTTATTTGTTGGAGAACATTACAAAGTTGCATTTTTTCCATGGAGAACACCGGTGACAATACACCCGTAAAGGAAGATACACAAATGAAAGATATTCAGTTACTGAAAGAGGAAATGACAAAAATAAAGGGAGATATGGCCAAAATTATGGAGCTTATGCAGACTAACATGGAAAATACTGTTAAAATCAGTGACAAAGCACCAGCATGCCGTTTGACTAATACAGAGATACAAGACCAGCATCATTCAGTGACTGACATGCAGGGAGAAGAGCGTCCGGCGTTTTTCACCAATAAGCCTTTCAAGACTATTCAGAAAACACATTTAATGAATACTAGTACTGATTTATTGCTAGACCATTTTCCTATCCCAAAAGGGCAAGGTAAAGTGGATAAAGAATGTCCAATTAACATGGAGTATAATTTCAACAATACGGAACCTGTACACAGTAGTAACCACAATGGTTCCAATTTTCCATTTGATTTTTCCATTTATGAAGTAGAAGAAGAAGTTAATCGGGTGGGCACTAAGCCAAAGAGAACTATTCCTATTAAGACATACTCCCATGCAGCAGGACAACAAGAGTATGCCAACAAAGGTACTGTACCCACCACTAAATCACAAAGGTGTTCTACTAATGTTGGACCAAACAATGGTAATAGTTTTAACTAGTTTAATAGGTTTATGGAAATGAATTGCGACATGGACAGAGAAGACATGGGGCATACTAATCACCCTCATACCAATGAAACCATGGGGACATTAAAGGACATGTTGTTCTTAATGGGGAAAAATTGAAAAACATTAATAGTTTAAAGTTAGATAACGCTTATTTACACAAATGTATTTCTATGAAAATTGTTCCCAAAGGGTTAAGATTTTTCAAGCAACCCATGGGCTTGTATTTGAATGACCAAGTTATCAATGAATTTAACCAGTTGTTTGATGAATGTGGTATGAAATTTATGCGATTAATAATTAAGTTTAATGATGAAAAATTAGGTAGACTTATACAGGAAACTGAAGATTTAAATATGAAAATTACAACTGATTTGTTATTTACTGAGTGGGAAAGAATGTATAACAAGCAGTTTCAATTAGCAGAACAACTATTACATACCTTAAGTGAAAATAAATGGAGAAAAATAAATAGAGATGTGGAACATTACAAACAGGGGAAAGCATACATATGGGGTAGGAAGAATGAAAGTAATTATGAAACAGAGGGTAATAAAAACAATGCATTTAATCATTATGAAAATCATAATCAATGACGAAGTAACAAATCCCATTTTTTAAGAGATCAGATCCAACAAGGAGAACCATACCAGAACCAAGGAAGGGACTATCATCAGAGAGACAGTTACAGACAGAGGTATTGGGAAAACCACAGAAGGTAGTGGAGAGGTATAGGAAAACCAGTAGTTCTACACAAGAAAGGACAGATATTACTGTTAATGGAATTACACATACTTTCAATGGTTTCAATATACACAACTATGCCAATGTCAAGATAAATCATGAACACTTTGCACTTCTGTCGAAAGGAATGAAATTTATCCCAACCCCCCAGTTTAATTTAGTAGACTGTTTGGTGGAAATAAAGAAATTCACTAGGAAGATGAACTTAGACATCATGTTCAATAGTGGGGATAGTAAGGGAGCTAAAGTTTTTGAACAAAAAAGTAGTTCTATACTCAAAACTCCAAGTACATTTATACCACCGAGTCATCCCACTATTGAGATCTATGAAAAAATAGTGTCTAGAGAAATTTATAAGTTGTATAGAGAACAGAGACACGCACGAGTCAATAGGAATATGACTAATAAAGAATTGGACTTACTTAGAAACTTGCAGCAAAATGATAATTTAAGGATAATGAAACCAGATAAAGGTGTAGGAATAGTATTATTTGATAATTTAGAATACATTAACAAGGTACATAACATCTTATACGGTTCAGGCAATTATGAATCTATATCATTGAATGAAATAAACATTGCCTACCAGAGAATAGACAGCTATATAGAAGAATTTTTAATCGACGGCAGACTTGACAAAGACACTTATAGATATTTGAAGGTCAAGAGTCCTAGATTGGCTACCATGATAGGTATTCCGAAAATACACAAAAATATTATAGATCCACCTTTCCGACCCATTATTTCAGGAAGTCAGTCCAAAACTTACCCATTGGGCAAATATATTGATGTCAAATTAAAACACATATACCAACACATCCCTCATCTTGTCAAAGATTCGTGGGAATTCTTGAGTAATTTTCCAATTCAAAAATGGAATCAGGGATATATGTTTGTAACTATAGACGTTATAGACTTATTCTCATGCATCCCTCAAACCCCTGGTCTTGAAGCTTTTGGAAACAGTATTAGAAAACATGCAGGTATTAAATGGGAAGAAGTTAGTCTGCTCTTTGAAATTCTTGATTTAGTTTTAGATTACAACTTCATATATTATGAAGGGGAATATTTCAGGCAAACCAGGGGGGTAGCTATGGGAGCTGCTTGTGCTCCCATATATGCCAACCTGGTTATGCTAGATTGGGAAGAAACAGTTATATTTCCCAGTACCTTCTTTGAATATATAGTTCATCACGTACGTTTCCTTGATGACATATACATCATTTGGAACTCTAGTGAAGAAAAACTACTAGAGTTTATTCAGTTTCTTAATACCAGTAGTGAATTTTTGAAATTTACATATGCATTTAATAAAAGTGGCATGGCATATTTAGACACCTTAGTATACACACATAAAGGTACATTACAATCTAGAATTTATAGAAAGGAAACCTTTTCTAATGATTATTTGGCATATGGAAGTTGTCATCCTAAGAAGATGAAGCAAAATACATGCATAAGAGCTATGAGAATGACCTCTGATTACCAAACCTTATTGGATGAAATAAAATACATTCACATCATGTTTCAAGAGCGAGATTACCCTGAAAAACTATTAAAAGACACTGACACATATGTATTAGGTTTATGGGGTAACAAATACAAACCTTTGTTAGGCCTAGGCAATCAAACCAACTATGGTAATGGGAGTAATGGTAAATTATTGGCAAAAGACAACATAAACGGAGACAAACTAAAAGCACTAATTATGTTGTACAGTCCTAGAATTGATGAGGTGACACAAATTATTAGACAGTACTGGTATATAATATCCAGTGATGAAACACTAAGGAATATAGTAGGAGATCAACCAGCAATGGTATATAAGATAGGAGGCAACATTAAAAGATTGTTGGAAAAAGGAAGTAGACCCTATGGACAAAAAGGGAATGGTAGGGACCAAAACACAAACAAATGTGGTTCATGTAGACAATGTAACCTCATTCTTGACGTAAAGGAAATTACACTTAACAACATTGTGAGATCTAGAATTAGACCCATCAAAGTGAATTGTAATTCCAAGATAGTTGTCTATATTGCTGTTTGTCAAGAGTGTTTTGGTTATTATATGGGAAAAATGGAAAGATGTTTAAAAAAACATATTTATGAGCACATGTACAATATCAGAAAGAAAGATCAGAAAAGTGCATTATTTAAGCACATAGAACTTGAAGGTCCCAAACATCATTTTAAGTTTGCCCTATTAGACCAAGTTCGTAATGATCCTAGGGGTAGGGACAACAAAAAATTCCTAAATTATAGAGAAGCATGGTGGCAAATCTTTACAGATACAACTATTCCTCCGGGACTCAATGATAGTATTTCATTAAAAGCTATTCTGGAGGTTAACAAGTAAATTTAAAAGCAACAGTTTATTAGTCACTACACACAGTTTAACAAGGAGTTGTCACTTAGAATTTGAACAAGGATAACATCTTATTTGGGAATTGTACAACATTCGGTAGCATTTTAGGGACTGTATTTTTGTCTCAGTATTTTTGTTTTTGTCTTATTATTATTTATATTTTTTGTTTTTACTTTTTGTCCCAATTTTGGGTCTATTTTTATTTTTATTTTTATGTCAATTAACGAAGCAGTAGTTAAAATTTAGTTAACATTACTAACTAGTATATGAATTGATTGTATGTAGAATTTACTAGTCATTAAATATACACATTAATTACAGAATGTATATCTAAAAATTTGGCATAGATAGCCTAGTGATAGGTCATTAGTCGAGCAATCAATTATTTATTAACATCAGGGCATATCAGTCACTGAATTGAAATGTACTGTGTATTGTAATGTTGTATATTTAGTTGTATTTAACTCAATTTTATAAGTATTATCATTATTATTCATCACAGTACATTATTATTAAGTATTAGTTATCATCATATGTATTCTATTAGATTTTGTATGATACACAATGTTTTATTTTTATTCTTAAAAGTTACCTTGGGAACATCCTTTTGGAACAAATGATCTAGTCAGGTATATTATATTTAATTCTTTAATATTTTAGATACGTACAGAGCATTGTCACTTTAAATATTCAAAAGTTGGGGCTTGTTTTGGCGCCTAAAAGGTTTTAAATATTTGATTGTCTTGAACAATGGTGTTCTAAAGAAGCCCATAAGATTTGGGTGAAAGCGCTAAACTCTTGTTCGCTAAGTTGTTTATGACAGGCTATTCAGTGTACAGACTTTGTTTCGCATTCTGCACACTAACGCAAGTTGTTTATGACAGTCTATTTAGTGTATAGACTTTGTTACGCATTTTGCACACCAATGCATTTGGATTAACGTGTATCTAGTGAGCGAGTGTGCAGGAAATGTTACTGGGACTCCAGTTTTAATGTATTTGTTTTTATACACTCTACGTTTCAATAAATCAGTTTTACAATATTTTGGACTGGCATGCTGTTAAGAGGAACAATAGGAATCACACTGTCTACAATCGCAGAGTCTTTTGTTACAGGTGGTAACATTGTTCAGCGTAAGGGCAAATTTTGCTACTAAAAGTTTGGCCATATAACGAAACCAGAAGAGACACTACCAGGGGTGTTCGAGCACTTATTGGATCTCTATGGTAATATTATTTACATATATTAAAGTCTGTTTACCAAAAGCTAGTCAAGTTACTGTTGTTAATTGTCATAATGAAAATGTATTATCAAATAATGCTGAATTTATTTCCCTGGTTTAAAATAAAAAAGAGGGCCTTCTTAGAGTGTGCTCAACAATATACTAAGGTTGAAAGTAACTTTGCTACAAATATGAAACATAAATAAGGTATAAGATAAAGCTTGCTTAAATGTAGAAATGGAGTTTAGCAATATGTGATTAGCATCCATACTAAATGACCGTGGCTTGGAAAATAAGGAATCTGCTGAATGGACATTTTTTCCTTACAAACAGAATGTATACAAGAGCAAAAATGCAAAATCTGCTTTTAAAGAACACTGTGTCAATGTGTTTCCTTAAAAAACATGTTTTTCTGCATAAAAAAAATGGACACAACATGTTTCCTTAAACAACAGGAAATGTTTATGACACTATTACAATGTGTTTCCTTAAAAAAACATGTTTTTCTGCATTTGGCACAAGAACAGATGTTCTTATACAAAGATACAAATAGAATACTAAAGACAAAAAAACAGGATCTTCACACTGTCAGAAAAGTTGAAAAATAATATCATTAAGTCAGCAGTTTGCGTCAGCATCTGCAACAATCAGTATTGTTTCTACAGGATGAGCAATTCTCCAAAATAGAATACCAAGAGGAAATGTATATGTATGTGCATGACTAAAACTGTATATAAAGATCTGTATTAATCCAGTTATGTTAGGGGTATTGGTAGGGACACATTTGTCCCGAAGTAAATGTTATATCTCTCACATCATCTTTCTATATGAGAAGTAAAGTGGAACAGTACTTTAAGCTGCAACATTAATCCATCTGGTTTATTATACAAAGTTATTTGTTACTGCTCTAAGTTGATGCTGCAAAGTATATTCTCTCATCAGTGTATATTCTGCAAGTTTCTGTATGCAACAGACTGTGAATGCAAATATAACCAGACTTTGATTTTAGCAGAATCCAGCCAGCAAGACTGAGTGTCTTAAAAAGACTTCAAATCCATCATAGTAAGCAGCACTATATAATTTTTCAATAACATTATGTTCATCATAAAACGAGTACCATTCTTAACCTGCATCAAGACCCAAATGACTTGTTACCCTGTGTTGATAAGTGAACATGTACTCAGTTTGCTGGCAAAGCTGAGATTCTAACTCTTTAGTGTCTGACTGTAGCACAACAAATGACACCTGAATGAGAAAAAAGTTATATTTTCTGGAATTAAGTTACATATCGCCCAAGAAAACCTGCCAGATATTGTCATTAGAGCCTCAAAAGGGAAATCTGAGGAGATGATAAATTGGAAATAGCTAGGAACAATAACTGACAGCAAGCAGCTGAATTTCTGTAACAATGCAGAAACATTAAAGACATTAGTAGATGCCTGTGGAGAAAAGCTCCACATATATTTCTTTGCTACACTGCAATACAGTAAGACAGTTGTAAGACAATTACAACAAATTGTACATACTTATTAATATACAATACAGAATACTAAAGTTCAGAAGAATTACAAAGAATACATATTCAAATTATAATTTCAGTAAACAAAAAATAAAAAGGGAAAATAGTATAATAGACTATAGAGTGGTTGGACTCATTAAACTTGCCTTGTCTTCAGTCAAGATCTTATACACATAGGCAGTATTAATGCACAGATACCTGTTCAGTAATGTCCCCACCTCAATAGCCATAGCAGCTGGTACAAACCTAATGGGAAGCATTATTTTGAAAACAAAATCTACTTGGTGTGGGTAAATCTATACCAAAGTTTGAAGACAATGCTGCAAGCAGCTCTCTTCCCATACTTTGGAACAATCTGATACAAGATATCAGAAGCCTAATCATGCTAAAATCCACTTCTAAATTACACTTTTAAACTCTCCTATCCCGCCCCACATGCATTAAATCTTAAATGACCTCAATCGCCAAATTCTAACACACAGCATCCTATGGATTTGAGTACAAATCTCCTCCAGGCTACTGGTCATACACTACAGGATCTACTTTCTTTATTTTTGTTTACTAAAGATTCCTTTCATTCCGACTTGTGAACCATCCTTATTTTGGAGGAAAATTCCTATTTTCAAGCTTTACTTACCCCTGCACATAATGTACCCATTTTTGAAAGTATGTCTCTGTTTTCAGACTTGATTTACCTCTTCACAAAATTTCCTGAATCCCCCCAATTACAAATGATTTTTGAAGCTGTCTTGTACACAAAAAATCACATTAAATGAGCAACATACTAGTGACACAAATAAACATAGGGAGCACACACCTTACATCTTCCTTTTTCAGGAACAAAAAATAAATGACCTTGTGAGGTAGAATTCTGTAATGCAATTTCTGCTGATTTTACAGAGTCCAATAATGTGCTTATATTTTTCCAAAATTTTTGTAATTTTTTGTTTTATTTTTTTTTTTAATGCGTTTCTGAGTAGTTTTTCTCGTTCTTAATGGAAGCAGGAAGAGTTATGTAATACTAGATATTTAAATGTTATACTAATTCCATGTCCAGATTTTTTGTTTGGATGTTCTTACTTTTCAAGGGCCTTTGTATCTATTTTCAATATCTGCAGATTGAGAAGTATGCTTTCATTTTACGTATGTAAAATGGTGAATGCATATTTCATATGTGTTACAGTCAACACGTTCCTACATGTTAACTGATCAACAACTCTGTCCTGTCTCTTGGTAAACAAGATTGATTCTAGTTTGTGTTTACTGTGTATTATCAAGTTATCATTTAACTATTTTACATTAATCTGGGAGATTTTTTCTCCAGATATCCTCTAAAATCATCCCTGTCCAGTAGCGCTAACCCAGTGAATTAAGATGTAAATTAATAAATAAATTTCAACACAAAAATAATAACCCAAGCATTTGGAATCATGCCCCTTTTCCCACCAAAATATTCTTTTAGGAATGAAAGAATGCATGCTCTTGATTTTATGCATTGTACCCTAGGAAAATAAAAGACATTGACAATGATATTTTAAGAAATTAGCATTTTATTTAAAATTAAATAAGTAGGAGTAACACAGATTGAAACACTATTGGCCACAACTTCTGACAAATTGAGCAACAACTGCAGATGATGATGAGTTGTGTTTCTGGACAACTTGTGTTCTCATTTCATGAGGCCTGGTTCGGCAATTTGTTTGTGAGCCTTGGTTTCTAACATGTCTTTTATTAACTTAGTTCTATCAAAATGATTAGAAAATGCTCAAATTATAAATATTCTCTCTAATCATTTCTGAATTGTATTAAAGCCTAGTCAGGATGACTCATGCAAACTCTTTGATTTAGTGTATCTCGGATACATGTGGGTAAAAGAAATGTTTATACCATGTAAGGTAAAAAAGCACCCACAAACTAATGATTTCATTAAGATTAATTTTCTTAGCTATACTATCAGAACCCTTATCATATACAAATATTCTGTAGCAAGTAAATATTTAAAATTAAACAGCAGAAACAATTAAAACATATAGTTTTATAAACAGTTAAATATGTGTCAGAAAGAAAAGTAATTGCATCCAGGAAATATCAGCTGTTAGCATCATATTAAATCTTCTGGTGAAAATTAATTTTTGGTTGAGCAAAAACCTTAGCTGGCTTGATATTATATTCCACTAAACAATATACTTCTCATCGTTTGCCTAAACTGCACATCAATGCCATTCTGGTTAACAGTTTACTTCCTTAAGGGATGATCTAAGAGAATAACACAAAACAATACAAATGGTACATAGCTCTTGTGTAGTTCTATCATTTCTATGTATGTATGAAAAAGTCCTTTTAATGTAACGATAAAATGGAGTATTTGTGTGTGGGAGCATGTGTTCACCACCTTTTAATGTGCCAACTACTGTATTATACATATTGTGCATTATTACCTCACAAGGTTTAGGTTCAGCAGTGAATTATGTAGTCATTATTATGTTCCTGTGGCTAAGGTATAGTGAGGTCACAGTCATAGCAGCTGCAGTGGTGATGATGTAAAGGGGTCAGCAATGTCAAATATGTTAGCTGCAATAAAGGCTGCTATTCAGTCAGTGGTACTTGCAAATGTCAGTTAAATGGTTTTATAAATAAAAAGAAAAAACAAGTACTTTCCAGATGTAATGTCCTTGCTGACTGCTTTTAGCACATACTAGTCACTTGACACAATACATTGACTCCATTATGTAGGGAGAAGGGGCAGAAAATATAACACTTCATTCCAGTGTACCTTTCCACAGTCTTATAATTACAACACAAAATGTCCCTCATAACATGGAGATGCAGGTTACAGTCAATAGACTAACTTACACAAATATGTCTACTTCCTGACCAGATGTTACATAAGAACATTAAAAGTGATAACAGTGAACAGGAATGTAGTTTCTAAAATTGTTTTACAGTGACTTACAACATGGATGACACCCTTGTATTTCTGTCTGCTAGCAATAAAATCATAAATCAGCAACTTTACAATGCTTTCTGTGATCATACATTAGATGATGTTATAACAAACCATGATTTACATGTATGGTACTTTTAATAAATGAAAAGGAAAAGGTATGCCTTTATTCAGTAATACTTTATAGTAAGGCTTTCAATTAATCGCTGCCCATATCTCGTAGTTCCTGTACCTTTTTGCTACTGATTGCAACACTAGCTAAAACCACATAATGAAGGTGGCCATGCTGAAAATCATGTAGCCTGCTAGATATAATCTGCTTTTCAGTTATTTTGATAAGCTGTCCACTTCAGTGGCCTCATTTACTTATAAACATATGCTAATTCTTGATTTAGGAAAACATTTTCTATATGGGGTGTAGGCATGCTACCATGGTACAGCTACAAAAGGTGCTTCCATATAATTTATTCAATTAAGCAGGTCTGCTTGCCTGCTCTAAACAGTGACATAATAAGATGGAAACTCTTGAACCCCATTTATCTCTGATAACTTCTGGGTATTCTGCTTCTTAGTTTATAAAACCCCACTCAAAAATCCACTAGAATGATCAGAAGTACTTGTCACCATACCTCACAACATCTTACAGCAAGAAATCTGGGCAGAGCCATATATAATGGGGGAACAAAGGCCTAAATATAAGGACATTTTTTAAATATTGCTCTTACAAACTTAGAAAGTTGATAGAATAGCAGGTTTTGCATTAGCATGATTTTACTGAAGAGTATGAAGTCTGAAACTCAAATGTCTGTCAGGATTTTCTGACTTTAATCTTTAATGGCTTGTTAATGATTTGTCAAAAAAACACAATTTCATGAAAAATGGACTAAAAATATGAAGCAAAAATCTGAACATTCTGTGAAAATCTGCACAGTTGAGAGGTATGTGTCATCATTCAGAGCAAATGTACATCACATTTGAACTAATGAACAGTTGGCATTAAGGCAGTTCTAATAATAATCAGTTCACTGCAGGAATCACTAGCAATCCTTCAAGGTAGGTGGCTTAATTTTCACTGAAACAATGCATGCAAGTAGGAGACATTAATGCAGAAAGGACATTTTCTAAACAGCAGAATCCCTAATGAATCCAAATATTTCATGTGGACCAAATTGTGGACCAAACATGTGAAATCGTTCAGTATTATGCATAAAATTAACAGTGGAAAACTAACTACTGTTCAATATAAAATTAGGTCTTACTCCCCTTCCCTAAAATCTCTGAAGTCAGTGTTTACAGATGTTGTAAAGCACTTTCAAGAAATATGGTGCTTAGTAGCTATATCCATCTGTAATCTATGTAACAGTCCATCTTTTTAAAATTAGGTATTCTTTGAACTAGATGTATAATTTAACACCCTCAGCCCAGAAAATGTCTCCATTTATTTGTATTAACCAGTATAGAGCTATTTAAAAGTCACACAGATGTTATCAGAAACCCCAGTTTCTTTCTGCATTACTACTGGCTTTTCATAAACTATAGCACTTGAACTTGCCAATGTAAAATCAGTCACTCGGTCAAACAGTTGCAGTTTTACTTGGTTTGCAAATTATTTCACTTATTATTAAAACTTCATTTATGATCATGGAGTCCAATTGCTGTTTGAAAACTGGGTAATTGCAGACAGAAAACAAGTAGAACCTGTTGCCATATAGATCAGTCCATATAAATTATAAAGTCATCTTAGCACAAATACCTTTTTACCCAATAAATATTTTGCACCATTAAGATGATCAGGCCAGCTGCATAGAAAGATTGGCCCACAAAAAAAAGGAGTGTGACATATAGGAATAGAGCCCTCTGTGCACCCCAGATAATCTGACATCAGTTAGTGGTTCCATCAATGGAGGAACCAACCTGAGGTTGGAGAAAAATGGAAGGGCTAAACCTACTTGTTTCTCTCTCTCTGGATGGAACAAGAGAGGCATACACCTGGGAACATGTTCATCACTCACATTCCTCAGTGGAGACCATGAAGCTACAAAGTCACATGTTTTATATTTTATGTATATTATGTTTTATGTTAATAATGTCATATGGAAATATTTAACACCTCTCTTGCTATGAAAAGGTATCCTCATGCTACAAGAAAATTAACATCATCCCACTACCTAAGAAAACCACTCCCTTTAGCCCAAACGACTACAGACCAGTCACTGATATCCACTGTTATGGAATGTTTTGAGCAGCTAATCAAAAAGCATAGTTCATCATGCCTACCTCCTGATTTTGACCCTCTGCAGTTTGCATACAGAGCTAACCGATCTACAGCTTATGCCATATCAGCAGTACTACACATCTCCCTTGAGCATTTAGAGGGCAAAGACAACTATGTGAGGATGCTGTTCATAGACTTCAGCTCTGCATTTAATATGGTGGTACCGATGCAGCTGATAGAAAAACTGGCACATTTAGGAATCAGTATATATCTCTGCAACTGGACCGTGGACTTCCTGATTGAGAGTCCACAGAGGGTGTGTTCAGGTAAGAATATATCAAAGTGCATCAAGATTAACACTGGGGTTCCACAGGGATGTGTTCTCAGCCCACTGTTATTCACCATTCTGACTCATGACTGCTATGCTAAGCACAAGTCCAACCATATCATCAAGTTTTCTGATGTCATCACAGTCATGGGGCTCATCACAAAGGAGGATGATGAAACAGCATGCCAAGAGGAGGTGGCATCTTTGATCAATTGGTGCGAGGGGAACAACCTTTACCTGAATGTAAGCAAGACCAGAGAGATTATCATCGACTTCAAGAAAAGGAGAACAAACCACCCAGTGAGCAGGATCAATGGTGAGACTGTGGAAAAGGTTAAGAGCAAGAAATTCCTGGGTGTACACAATACAGAGGATGTCTCATGGTCAGGAAATACCAGTCAGCTGGTCAAGAAAGAGCGCCAACACCTCCACTTTTTAAGAAAGCTGAAAAAAGCTAAGCTTCCAACTCATATTCTCTCCACTTTCTATAGAGGTGCAATAGAGAACATCCTCACCTGCAACTTCACAGTATTATTTGGAAGCTGCACAGTTACAGAAAGGAAGGTGCTAAAAAGAGTGGTGAGGGTTGCAGATAAGGTAATAGGTTCCAGTCTTCCATCGATACAACATTATTATTCTGCAAGAAAGATCTGAAAGTCCACCAAAGTAATACAGGACAAAATGCATCCTGCGCATGAACTGTTTAAGCATCTGGCATTGGGCAGGAGATATCACAGCATCTGCTGCAGGACTACAAGATTCAGTAACAGTTTGTATCCTACAGTAATTAGACTTCTGAACTCGAGCACTAGTCCCACGGGTCTGGACACATAATGCAATATATATATTTACATATATTCCAAGTAACTGCAATATCTATTTATTATATCCATATTCAGTATTATTTAACTCACTCAAGTGCAATATTAAACAAATAACTTGAGCATTTCTATCTGTAGTGTGTTTTGTTTTACTTTAAATAGGGTAGTTAAGGTAACTCAGAGGAGGGTATTTTTTTTGTATATGAGTGCTGGTAAATGTCTCTGCTCTTTCTTGCATGTATTGTGAGTAGTATTATATGTATGTATGCATGTATGTATGTATTTATTTATTGCCATTTTTTACCGGGAAGGTCCACTGAGCTGAGAGAACCCATTTTCAGTGGAGTCCCGGGGAGACTCCACAATAGTACACAGTATAAAATATACAGTACATAAAAAAGTACACTAATTACATTAAAGTCCAGTGAGAAGATGAGCAATATTTGCACAATAGACAGCAATATACAATAGTTGAAAAATGTGCAACAGACAATATGTTCAGACTTATGTGGGTAAACTCCACGTTAGGACAGTACATAAAATGTAACCGTAGTACATTAGGAGTAAACAAAGCATATGCAGCAGAAATCAACAGGAAGATGAGGCGCAGTATTTACATATCAGTCATACACGATAGTTGCAAAATATGCAAATGTATAGTATGTACAGATTTTTGCAGGTAAGGTTACAAAGTAGTACGTAATTGTATTATTCACTACAGGTTCTAGGCTGAAGAAAATCAATACATTATCAGAATTCCTAAAATGATTAGAGGGTGTAGGCAACAGAGTGCATAGAGGGTGTGGACAGACAGAAGGAAAATATGGAGACTGGAGCTAACGGAGTCTAAAGTTGAAGGAATCAAAGTAGAAGGGGAGAGGTATAGATTAAAGTGAGAGCAGACTTAGAGTGGAGACAGTCAGGTTCTGGATGGGTGAGAGTTAAGACATGAGCATTGCCATAGGGTAGAAAGGTGTAGTTTTAAAGATTTTTTGAAGGAATAGATGTTATTGGAGGTTCTGATGGCTGATGGGAGGGAATTCCAAAGCTTTGCAATGGAGAAGGAATACAGTATGTTGCCAGTTGGGAGTTTAGGTTTGTATACTTGCAGGAGAAGTTGATTTTCAGATCTAAGAGGCCTGTTAGGGCTGCAGTGTGTTAAGATGGAAGATAGGGCTGGGCAGTCCAAGGGTTTCTGAGCAATTTTGTGAGCTGTGATAAGCTGTAGGTAGGTTAGATGATATGGAAGTTCAAGCCAGTTAAGTGATTTTAAAGTAGTACAGTGATGAGAGGAGTGTCTTGCATTAGTTGAAAACTTGACTATTTTTTGTTGTAGTATGACTCAAGTTTGGATTTTAGGGTGGAATGGATATAGGTAAGGAGAGGAGCACCATACAGGAGAGAAGGCAAAAGAAAGGTTAAAGTGAGAGAATGTTTAGTCCAGCAATTAATGTAGCAATTTTGTTGGTAGAGGGTGCCTAGCTTACAGTTTGTTTTTCTGATATTATCATGGATGTGAAGGTCAAATGTCAGGTTTTCATTGAGGATAAGTCCTAGTAATTTAGCATGGGAAACAACCTCTATCATAGTGTTAGTTTGGGGGAGAATGGTGAAATCTGACTTGCTGATTGGGATGTTTTTCTTAGGAGTAAATAGTAGCAATTTAGTTTGGTTTGGGTTTAGAGCTAGATGATTATTAGCCATCCAGGTTTCGGAGGTGGTAAAAGCATTCTGGGTTATCTTCAAGAGTTCAGTTATTGACTTAGCAGTGCAGATAATGGTTGAATTGTCTGCATATTGTACAACAGTTCCATATTTAAGGTTGGTATAGAAGTCATTTATAAATATACTGAATAGAAGGGGCCGTAAGATGGAGGCTTGAGGAACACCTGTAGAAGAGTTAAGGAATAGAGAGAAGGAGTTGAGCCATTTAGTGGATTGTTGTCTATCTTTTAGATAGTTAGAAAACCAGTTTAGGGTACAGGGGAGTGACCAAGGGTGGAGAGCTTACTGAGGAGTAAAGGGTGGGAGATAGTATCAAAGGCTTTTGAAACGTCAAGAAAGAGAGAGGATACAAATTTTCCATATTTTTAGTTATGTTTATTCCTCTACTTGTATGTGTCGTTTCACTTTCCTTTTGTAATCTCAAGAATTGAGATGATGCACGAAATTTCATTTAGGCTATACGTGTGTAATTCTAAATGACAATAAAGTTTACTTTGACTTTGACTTGATGTTTTAAACAGGTTTATACCAGTCACAGAAGAGACTGGCAGTCCCACAGAATGCCCAGTACATGTTCAAGGCCACAGATACCACTATGAGTGCCTGGAGGAAATGTAGGGCTACAGCAAAACCCCTGTTTCTCTGCAAGGACAATGGCAACATTCCCAGTGTGTTCTACTCTGCTGTGGAGGGATCACTCCTGGGGGATCAGATGGTTTACTAAAGCAGTCAGGCTGAAGCAAGCTGGTCAGAGACGGACAGGAGTGAAAAAAAGACTCCAAGATACATAATGCAATAGGAAGGGGCACTTGCTAAGGCCAAAAGACTACAGAACACATAGCTAGGGCAATAGACTTAAAAGATTATGGGGGCATCCTCTCATTGTAGATGACTCATATAAATCTGGATCTGGAGGACCACATTAGTTCTAATGGCCATGGTGAAAAACTGAGACAGAACAAGCCAAATGCTTGCAAGAACACAAGGACATGGATATGAGAAAACAATTAAAGAGCATGACATGGATTCATTTATTTACTTGTTAACTTGGTAAGTGAACTGATCCTTGTAAATCTTTCTCTGCAAAGCCAGAGCCAAATAAAGGCAAAAGCAAATTCAAAGACAATTTACATAGATATTTTAGAGTAGCCAATCAATCAGTGTCTTGAAAATGGAAGGAAACCAGGCAGATACAGGAAGAAAATCCAGACTTCACATAAATGGAAGGTGAAAGTCAGCACCAAATCCTTACCCCTAATACTAGCCACTGGATTGCTACGACCCTCCCCTCCAATGTGTTGAATAATGTATTTAACAGAAGAAAGAATCCAGTCACAGGATATGATCTGAACACCCTAAACTGATTGGGGTAAGTTAGAAGGATATTGCCAAATAAGGACAGGTTGCAAAAGAGGGCATAGGTGGTCACTTTAAGGCAATAATTTAAAAATGACTTAAGAACATGTTAAAGTCTATTTTTAACCAAACCATTTTTCCAAGAAGTTAATGCAAATGGAAATAAGCTGTGCAGAGTTTTCTACCTGTGTCACTAGGAGAAAGATTAAGAGACCAGAAAATACAAACAGTTCTGTTAGTAATATGTTAAAGCTGTAAAATGATCCCAAAATAAGTTAAATCTCCGTAAATTGTTGAGGAAGGGGGTGCACATCCCTGGGTTCACCCAGCTGCTTTGGGAAGGGTGATTTATACCATCCAGTCCACCAAATTCTACACAGTCATGTATAGCACCCATCCCTAGTGGAGTGAATGGAAACTACTGTTATGTATTTCATTATGGTATGTATTACCACAGGTATCTTCTGACACCATAACACTGTGTAAATTTGAATTCAGGAATTGTAAAACTGAAGAGTTATTTTGTTTTCTATAAAGCAGTAATGTGGTCTTAGTGGTTACATATCAATGCAACTTAATGTGGCAAAGTATGTTTTTCAGATGCAGTGGGAACATTTATTTATTAATTCTCCTTTGAACTATTTTCCATTTCATAAAACTTTATCCTATAAAGTCTCATAGCATGTGCATTTTTGCATATTTTTTTTGTTTTGCTTGCAAATCAGACTGTTCAATGTACATTTTAATTTTAATCTAAGTTAGACCTTTTGAGTGCAAGCAAATGTTAAAATGCCTTCCAGCAGTGAACTGCACATTATTGTGTTTTCATGAACAACATGAGGCAGCTGCAATCCATACCATTACAGTGGAAATTCTGGGCAGCTAAATTAGACATCATTCATGAACAGCATACATAGGACAATATGCTTTCTTTCATACAATTCTAAAGTAGCTGACATAACTGTTAAGGAGACCTTAACATTAGTGCCTTACATTAGGCTTTATTACTGAAGAAAAATAAATTACTGCATTAAAATTAGTGTTGTCTATACAGAGCCACAGTCTTAGAGTTCACCCTAATGCAAGATTTATTTACTGACATATAATAACATTTTAGGTTTTGAAACATTGTCTGCATGTCTATTAATGCATATTGCAGCCTTTAGTCCCCCTTAGCCAGTTTGAACTCTCTCTTAACTCTGGAATAGGGACCAATAGAAGGATCAAAGACAAAGTCCCAGAGGACTCGAACCCAGGAGTCATGATGAGGTAGGTTATCATAGTAATCAGCTGCGATCTTCTTCACCTGAAAGAAAAAAAAGAGAAGCAGGAATGCAAATTAGTTTTATTCTCTGCTTCATGAATATCACACAAATTGTGACTACAACTGTAATGCAAAAACATTCGCTGTTGGTACTGGTGACATGTAAGTTAGATGCAAATAGATTACAGAAATATTCATCTGCAACCAAAGTCACCTGTCTCACACAAGTACATAACTCTCCAAAGACATAACTGTGTTATTTTTACTTGCTGACATCTTCATGTTGAAAAGTGTTTAATACATTATTAAAGTATGTGACTTTTGATGGTTGATAAGATGCACTTGGCACACATATTATACACATTTCTCTTACTGCTATATAAGCTGCAAATCTTAAATAAGTAATAGCTATTTTTTTTCTCACCATTATATATGTCTCATACATAATGAATTATTTCACTGTGTTTCCCCCACTACTGCATAAGGAAGGTTGCTCCAATTACCCACTACCTTTTTTGTAAAGCAATGCTTCTTCATATTTCTCTTGAGTCATCCACATTCCTATCCATCTTCATCCACAGGGGTCTGTTAGCCACACTTATATCTCACATACTGAATACCTCACCCACCAGGTGTACCTTGTATTTTCTCCAGCCTGTGATCCTAATGCAGTTTCTAGCCAACATATTATTTACCAACCATTAGGCCCTAAAATTCCTACCTGGTAAATTTATGTAGCACAATCTTATTAATGAAAAAAAAAACATTTTCATAATCTTCTTACAGTATATGCACAGTGTATTTTACTATCAATCAAGCTAATTTTGAATTGTTTTGATTAATACTAAAAAATCCATTAGTAAGCTATATTGTATATACATGTATACTAAACTGCCAAATATGGTCTAAATCGCAAATGCTAGGTATGTATAACTCTTTCCATTCTACTACAAGGTCCTTTGAGAGACCATAAGGAGACATTTTGCACATTTCACAGGCCTCTGGGTTCTTTCAGAGACTATAAGGAGACATGGGTATTTCATTGGCCTCTGTCTCTAGAATACTCAACGTGTTCCATGACATAACACTTCTATATCTGGATGAGGATATATGGTATCCCAGCACACCGCAAGAGACAGCCACCACCGTGCCTGCTTTCTGAGACATCTCCTACCTTCCTGTGACACTGGATGCTTTAGATTGTAAACACGAAGCAATAAAGATCCCACCTGGCCCAGAGGCACAAAGGTTTGGGAACAAAAAGGGCAACCAAGTCCAAGAACTGCCAGGTAGTGTATGATGTATGTAAGATTATAATGAAAGCATCTGTATAGCACCCAAACAGTTCACATGGTTACATATATGGTACACATTTGAACTATATTGCAGATTCCTGCATGATGACAATCCACAGGGCTATCTCATTGGTAAGTGCAGAGCCACATTTATGTGTTTCTAAACACAGACCCCCCATGTTGATGCAGTACTAAAGATGATGCTAGATACACACTAAAGTGCTGGCAAATGGTACCCATATAGAAACCACAAAGAGTGGGAGAACTATAGTACAAAACCCCACACCCACAAGCCTACACATAACTGAGATTGCATTTGACTTGCTCAAAAGCTTCTGCTGACTTGATATGTCTAGGGAGTACTCCAATATGACCCTATCACAGTCTGTAGGGTGCTCTAGCATGTTATATATGTTATATATTACATAAAATGCTGGTGAAGAAAAAGGTAGGGGACTCAGGCCATGTACATAGAAGGCTAACAATGACAGTAAGGTGGACCAGAAGCAATCAGCAAACACATACCACTCCCTCACCAGGCAATAATGGATACAGTACATGGAAGTACAGGTAAGCAGCCATGTCTAGTGCAGAACTATGGGCATTAATAAGCACACAGTGACAGAGCAGTGTCACTCAACAAATGCAATGCATACATTGTTAATATCTGACTACACTGCTCAGTACATGATCAGGCCACAGTGTGTACCGTGCAATGGCCTCCCTACACAGTCACCCCAAATACATAACCTAACCTGATCACAGGAAAATCTGGACAGTGAAGGTGGACAGGCAATACTCTGCATGAAAGGGAAGGTGAAAGTAGTATGCTCAACCACAGCCCTCATCAGATCAATCATCACACTCTCCCTGGACTCCATCCCTCACAACAGTTGGTACTGATGGGTGACATCTTCATGAATGCCATGCAAAACAGCAGTCAGCTCCATGATGGCCTAGGTAACTGCAGAGTGCACCTGGATGATATTCCAGTATATTGGCTGATGATGATTAATCCTGAGTGCCACATTCATGTCATGTGCCATCTACAAGATATGTCTGCATCAGATAGCCCAATATGGCTGCACTATGGTGGGCATACCAAAATCAGATGCAATGCATCTAGACAGGTCGTATGACTGGTGCTTCCAGGCACAAGGATCCCCCAGTCAGGATGGTAAATGGTCTTACTTTAAAGTTATCTGTAGGTGAGGTCACACTTTTTAGATATTCTACGCAACAGTGCCATCTGACTGTGATTCAGGTATTTGTGTTTTGTCATAATTAGCTCCTGCTTGGGTGCTATCATCCTATTGCTGTGCCTGCAATACAATGATAAATTATGTGATTTACAAGCAGACCACTTCAGACAGTGTGCTACAAACCAATGCCCTTTAGAACTTCTGCTCCAACATCAAGTAGTGTTGAGCCCCTCCCATCATGATGCATTCGGTATGGTGGTAAGTGAGATGATATGAGGCACTGTCAGCTATGCCAGGAGAAGTAGGGCAGTGGATGTACAACATATGCCAGCACAGCTATCCGGAATTTTGTAAATAATTATATGTCATTTGTATATCAAACTGACTTGTACAGATGCTTATGTTGAAAAATGTATTTGCAAAGCTGCTTATGTTAAAAATGTACCAACAGTGGGACCTGACTGTATTGTAACTGATTAAATGTATATGTTTTAACAGAGAATATTGGAAGAGAAGAGGTTAATCTCAGTCTAGCTAACTTGAAAATAG